>NC_091630.1:41625145-41925145 GCF_027580195.1 Bos mutus | reverse complement strand
CCAACCCCTGCCTCACCCTCACCACCACTAACAGCAAAAAGAGATCTTGATACTGAGCAGGACCCTGTGGCTCCTGGACACAAAAGGCTTTCTATGTCCCCCATTTCTTGATTACAGGAAATAGGCTTCATTCAGCCTCCATGACTTTCCCTGAGTTTCTAAGGTCATGTTCAAAAGTTGCTAATCAGAGAGGGGAAGGGATATAGAAACAAATGAGGAGCAATCAAGAAACAACGGCACAGCCTTGGAGTAGGGTCCTGGTTTCCCATCAAGGGATACACACGAAACTATCTTTGAGCTATTTTACAGATACTGAAACCTCCACCAGGTGGGAGAAGTTAACTACTTGCTGTCCACAGGCACACACCCAAGACAGGTTGGAACCAGAAGTGACGATGCTGACTCCCACTTCCCTCGCCACCAACCAATCAGAAGAATGTCCATGAGCTGATCACACCCTTTTTGAATCTTACTATAAAGCTCCTAACACGTCCTAGGTTGGAACACACAGTTTTAAGGGCATTACTGCCGTGACTCCCTTTGCCTTATTGTTGTTTTCAGTCACTCAGTCGTGTCTGACTCTTTGCAACCCCATGGACTGCAGCATGCCAGGCAAGCTATTCTTTTCTACTTCACTCCAAACTCTGTCTCTGAGGCTCAGTTCTTTATGGGAGGGTATTGAGGCTAAATTTCAGCATCAGTGTCAGTTCTACGATTGCCCAGTGTCATCCCTTGGTATCTCTAGGGATTAGTTCCACCACTTTGATTTTGCCCTGGTGAGACCTGTCCTAGACTTATGGTCTCTAGAACTGTGAGATAAAAGACTTAAGGATGTTGCTTAGGCCACTAACTTTGTGAGCATTTGTTACAGTAGCAAAAACAAAAACAAAAACAAAAAAAACCCAACAAACAAACCATTCAGGGGCCATTATCAAAATAGAGACTTCATAGCAATTTTCTGACCAAAAAATGGGGATTGAGAAAACACAGACAATTTTTAGGAGGATATTAGGAAGACTTGTCAGGTTTCAAAAAAATACATGGATAATTTACTTTTTAAAAGTCATGTACTGTTTGACAAAATTATACAGAGGTGAAGGATCTCACATTATATGCTTTAAAATAGATATTATATATATAATAAATATATAAATTATAAAATGTAAAATGTCAGTTTGACAATTAGTCCTAAAACTGTTTTTATAAGCTAACATGAATAATATTTTATATTAAAAAACCACTATGTTTTGTAATTAAAGAAAAACATTTTTTTAAATAAAATGGGATGAATTTCCATTCAGAATATACATTTTGTTCCCTATAATCTTAAGTCCTATAAGACTGATGGAATTAAAAAGAATTGACTGCTTGGCCACTCTTTAAATCTAGAAAAAGGCTAGAAAAGGTTTGATCTTAACACTGTAGTTTAGTCTAGCTCATATGATAGTTACTCTTGATAATTGTTCAAAAAAAAGAAGAAAGAAAGAAAAAGAAAGCTACCTCTTTTGCCTTTTCAATTTCATAGCAAAGATAGGCTTAATCCATCCTGTTTCCATTCCAGTCTACATGCCCCACTGGTCTGGGAAAATTGTTCCTGACAGAGGGATGAAAACAGATGGGAACTTGCCTGCATTTTGCTGATGTGCAGGCGAGATCTTTCCCAGAATTTCCTTTTGGCAGAAGAAGATCTTTCAATTTACATAAAAGTGACTGTGTTTTTCCTTTAACTTGTACCCTTTTGATTTACATTCTTCCTTATTGACTCACTTCTTCCTGGCGTGTTAAAAATCACTCCTCAAATTCTAGAATGACTAAGAGTCCTTTTTGGCTCTTCTTCAGGCCATGCTTCTTCATGACCACACTCTCTTTCTAATCCCAGCTGTTTCACCCCCACGACTGGCCTGAAGAATGGGGCTTATCCTGGGGTGGTCCCTGTGGACCTCCTCTCTCTGCATGTGGGGGAAGTAAAAACATATTTATGGCACAAGACCTTGTATGGTATTTCACTGCTTAAAATATTTTTTGAAAGTATTATTTTTGTTAAAGAAAACAAGTGTGTTAAAGTTTTGGTACACAAGATAGCAAAAGGTCTATTAGGAATAATGAATAAGGGTGGTGTGAGGAAGACTTAGGAACAAAATAAATTCAGTTAATTTTTGTCTATTTAAACTGATAAAGGAAAGTAGAAAGTTATAACAGAAGGATCATAGGTTTGGAGATTAGATATTAATAGAACTACCTTTGATGTGAATGTAAGTTTTATAACATTGTAATGTCACAAGCGACTGTAACATTGTAACATACTAACTCTGTGAACTTGGACTTAACATTTCACACTTCTGAGGCTTTTGTTGTTCCTATCTGTAAATGGGGATGGTGACAACTGCCCTACAAGGCAATTGGAAGGATTCAAACAGTAATTCCTGATGCATCGAATAACGGTTTGCCATCTTGTGTGCTTGTTGAAGGTGGGAAGAGTGTCTTCTCATTTTGTTTTCCCCAAGCTAAAGACAGCAGCAAATAGATACACAAAAGATATACACTGAATGGCTGAGGAAGGGCAGCAATAATCCAAAGTAACAGATCATTGGAATGAACGTATTCCTAGTAGGGAAACTTACATGTGTCTTTCCATGGAATCAGGTTTACATGATTCATGGATAGCCAATATTTGCAATTAGACTGCATTCCATGGGAACACACTGGTTGAGCAGAAAGTCACCCAAGACCTTCCTGAGCAATTAAGGGACAACTGGCCTGGGACTAACAACCCTTGTAAAAATAAATAGAAGTCAATAACAATGCCAGTCCCTTAATATGCATTCTTTTCTTCTTTTAAGCACCAGGATCAATGGATCTAGGCTGTCATCCACTTACTATTATGCTGTGTTGGGAGCTTAGACCGTGGAACTCATTGTTTGGAATACTCAAATACAGGGGGTATATTTAGTAGGGTAGTTTGGTAATTTGGGGGTTTAGATTTTTATTTTTTTTCTCTCTGAAATCTCTGATCCTCGAGTCTGGAAAAAACTAAAAGTTAGAATTGAGCAGAGATTAATTGGAATGGTGGCTTCAATTTATTCTGTCTTGTTCCCACAGTTCTTACAACAGGCTATTAACTTTTTTGGAATCCTATAGTGAGAACATCTTTGAGCTAAAACTTGATATCTTTCTAATAAATAAAGATGATAACTAAGAATAAGAAGACTATTGTCAGTGATCAGGAAAAGATTTACCTTGAAAAGAATATTGTGGATTGTTACTCATATTATTTTTAGTGTACTTTTTATAGCCGTTATGGCTTGCTGTGGTTGCATTCAATGAAAAATGACTAATAAATATTTTAAGACCATATGCTTTGAGGATAGTCAATCAAATTTAAATAAAGCACTTGTTTTAAAATGGCATATTTAAACGTTTAAAGGTGGCTCAGTGGGTAAAGAATCTGCCTGCAATGCAGGAGACACATGAGATGCGGGTTCAGTCTCTAGGCTGGTAAGATTTCCCGGAGGAGAGCATGGCAATCCGTTCCAGTATTCTTGCCTGGAGAATCCCATGGACAAAGGAGCCTGTACAGTCCATGTGGTTGCAAAGAACTGGACATGACTGAAGCAACTGAGCATGCGCATACAAACGTTTAGCTGAAACAACGAGGGCTTCCTTTAATCCTAGAACAGTATTCTACTTTTTTAAAAAACATTTTTTATTGGCGTATAGTTACTGTATGATGTTTTATTAGTTTCTACTCTACACACTTCCCTCATAGCTCAGTTCGTAAAGAATCTGCCTGCAATGCAGGAGACCCCCGTTCAATTCCTGGGTTGGGAAGATCTGCTGGAGAAGGGATAGGCTACCCACTCCAGTATTCTTGGGCTTCCCTTGTGGCTGAGCTGGTAAAGAATCCCCCCGAAATCTCCTGGAGAAGGGAAAGGCTACCCACTTCTGGAGAATTCTGGCCTGGCCTGGAGAATTCCATGGACTGTATAGTCTATGGGTTTGCAACGAGTCAGACACACTGAGCGACTTTCACTTTCATACTACTGTACATATATATACATATATTCCCATTTAGGTCACCCCAGAGCGTTGAGTAGAGTTCCCTGTGCTATGCAGTAGCTTGTCATTGGTTATCTATTTGTTACATAATAGGGTATATATATATCATCTCCAATTTTCCAAATCTTCCCACCCTCCTTTTCCCTTCTTGGTGTCCATACATTTGTTTTCTATGTCTTTGTCTCTATTTTTGCTTTACAAATTGTGCTTCCTTTAGAAAAGCAAGTTGCACCAGGGAATGCATATGAATCACTCTTAATTTCATTAATCTATTTTTATTACTGCTCATTCTCTGAACATCAAAATATGACACTCATCAGGCTTTTAAGGAGCATGATGTTTTGTACTCTATTTTGCAATACTTTAAGAAATTCATATCATATATTACTGTGAGTGCCTTGTATGAGTGGGAAAAGTAATTAAAGACATGATGGAAAACATTTCTGTACCTGATGGCATAATCTCCATGGATTTTAGTTATTTAAAGGACTTAGCTTGTTATTTTGTAGAAATAAATATGATGAAGAACAGAATTGGATTATAGTTTTTAACAGAAAGCAGAATAAACTTGTTTATATCTAATTAAATTGATTCATTAGCTATGTTATAATAACTAACACACTAAGGAAAGCATTGTTAAATTATTAAAATATAGACACACTCAATATTACAATATTGCATTGTTTTAATCAAAGTGTCAGCTCTAATAATGTAGATGGCCCAGGGTTGCGGACCTGGGACAAATAAAACTGCAGGAATTTAAGGGACAGAGATTGTGCAAAAGCAGAGAAGTAAATAATTAATGGATGATTTCATGGTCAGGGCTGAGCTAGTGGTCTGAAACCAGGTCCAAAAGTTTGGCAAGATAGGAGGAAAGGGAAGAGAGGAGGTTTGTAACTTTTATTATTAAAAGAAAATGTGCCTTAGAGTTCAACATCCATTGATTGAAATCTTAGTTCCACTAATGGTTTAAAGCCTGACCTCAGGGTCATATCAAGGCCAGTTTTCTCATTTGCAAAAGGGAGATAACACTTGCCTCTGATGGTAGTTTCTTGTGTTCCCATTATTAGGCATTATCTTTGGAGTGATCTTTCCTCTCCAGGAATTTACATTTGAAGAGATGTGAGAATGTGCACTCAAGTAAAGACAAGTAAGAGTGTTGTAGGCAGTATGTATGCAAAGTTCTCAAATGACTGAAAAATTGTTTGGATAGGTGAGGGCAACCTGCACAGAGGCGACATTTAATGCTATATATCATTATTGCTTATCCAAGGTAGCCACCAGTCTTAGTTTCTTGGGCTGCTGCACCCAAACACTACAGGATGAGTGGCTTCAACAACAGAGATTTATTTTCTTACAGTTCTAGAGGCTGCAAGTCTGAGATCAGGGTACCAGTACGGTCAGGTTCTGGTGAGAACTTCTTTTTGTAGCTCTGGGGCTTCTCATTGTAGTGGCTTGTGGAGAGTGGGGTCCAGGATGCACAGGCTCAGTAGTTAGGACCCATGGGCTTAGTTGCTCCTCAGCAAGTAGAATCTTCCCAGACTGAGGATCAAACCTGTGTCCCCTGCATCGACATGTGGATTCTTATCCACTATACCACAAGGAAGTCTCTCACATTGTCCTGTTCATGCTGGAAGGGAGAACTCTCCACTGTCTCTTCCTCTTCTTGTAAAGGTCACTGATTCCCTGGTGGCTCAGATGGTAAAACGTTTGCCTGCAATGCAGGAGACCGGGGTTCAATCCCTGGGTCAGGAGGATCCCCTGGAGAAGGAAATGGCAACCCACTCCAGTACTCGTACCTGGAAAATCCCATGGAGAGAGGAGCCTGGCAGGCTACAGTCCATGGGGTTGCAAAGGCTTTCACTTTCACTTATGACCTCGTGGGTGCGTGCATGCTGCTGCTGCTGCTGCTAAGTCGCTTCAGTCGTGTCCGACTCTGTGCAATCCCATAGACAGCAGCCCACCAGGCTCCCCCGTCCTTAGGATTCTCCAGGCAAGAACACTGGAGTAGGTTGCCATTTCTTTCTTCAATGCATGAAAGTGAAAAGTCAAAGTGAAGTCGCTCAGTCGTGCCCGACTCTTAGCGACCCCATGGACTGCAGGCTACCAGGCTCCTCCATCCATGGGATTTTCCAGGCAAGAGTACTGGAGTGGGGTGCCATTGCCTTCGTGCTAAGTCACTTCAATTGTGTTCAGCTCTGTGTGACCCTATAGACTATAGCCCACCAGGCTCCTCTGTCCTTGGAATTCTCCAGGTAAGAATACTGGAATTGGTTGTCTTGTGCTCCTCCAGGAGATCTTCCTGACCCAGGGAATGAACCCAGGTCTCTTACATCTCCTGCATTGGCAGGAGGGTTCTTTAACACTAATCCACTCCCTTAAAGGGAAGGCCCTTTATGACCTCACTTAACCTTAATTTTTTCCCTAAAATCCATACCTCCAAATACAGTCCCATTGGGGATTAGAGCATCAACATAAGAATTAGGCTTGGGGTGGGGGTTGGAGAACATAATTTAGTTCACATCAGCATCTAGTTAGAGGTAGGCACCGAGGCTGTAAAGACTGAGGGACAATGAATACAGAATCCACAGAGAGACTGAACAAGAGGAATTTGAAGTTCAGACAGGTAGTCTAGTCCACTAGCAGCTCTTCACCAGAGTTGAATTTCTTCACAGTAAGGTAACAGTTTTTCTCAGGACATTTTGCATTTTGGCAACTTTTTAGGACAAAAAGCAGTCTCTAAGTATGACTATGTCAGGCCTCTGTGGTAGCTCAGTGGGAGGATGAGGCTGAAGAAATGATGCTAATACAGAAGTAGATGACAGAGAAATGGAAGGAACCACCATACCCTCCGTCTTTGATTCTTCCATAGGCCAGAATACACTATCTGATGTTCAATTTGCGTCTGTTTAATTAACTTGATAGGAAAATCCAAAAACATAGAACCAACTTGTGTTTTTGGTCCAGTGATGACAGGAAGTACCTATTTTTCAGAAAAAGAAAATAAAATTGCTGCCTAATATTCCTGAAAGAGTGAGGTTTTTGCTAAAATATCTAAAGTACATATTCTACAGAAGCTCATCCATGCCAAACTCGGTGAAGCATGGGTGTAAACAGAGTCCTGTGATATAAATGTCATTTCTACTGTCTCTTTTTTTGAACATTTTTTTTTTTTTTTGATGTGACCTTTTGGGGGATAAATTTTTTTAAATTTATATTTTAATTGTAGTATAAGTACTTTATAGTATTGTGATGGTTTCTGCCATACATCAACATGAATCAGTCATAGGTATACATATGTCCCTTCCTTCTTAAACTCCCCTCCCACCTCTCTAGGTTGTCACAGAGCACGGGCTTCAAGTTCCCTGTGTCGATGATGTGGACCATTTCAAAGTCTTCATTGAATTTGTTACAAGAGTGCTTTTGTTTTATGTTTTTTGGCCATGAGGCATGTGGGACTTTAGCTCCGCAATCAGGGATCAACAACCCCCCCACCTCAACCCCAACCCCTACTCCCCTGTATTGGAAGGTGAAGTCTTAACCACTGGGCAGCCAGGGAAGTCCCTCTGCTGTCTCTTCTATGTGCACAGGAGGACACTGTGCCCCCTTCCATCAAGTTAGATTGTGGCCACGTGACTCAGGGCAGCTGTGATGCCAGCTGCTTCCAGGCCTGAAACTTAAATTCTCTTTGGGTGGCCCTCAACCCTCCCTTCATTGTGGCAGTTGACATCCTGACCTAGAGACCACATGTTGTGCATTGTGAAGTTGTCAGATAGAGGAGGCTCACCTAGCCTGAATTGGCTTTATATGAATGAGAAGAAAATATTTTATTGTATTAAAGCCACTAAGATAGCAAGTATAGATTCAGTTCAGTTCAGTCACTCAGTTGTGTTTGACTCTTTGCAACCTCATGAATCGCAGCACGCCAGGCCTCCCTGTCCATCACCAACTCCCAGAGCTCACCCAAACTCATGTGCATCGAGTCAGTGATGCCATCCAGCCATCTCATCCTCTGTCGTCCCCTTCTCCTCCTGCCCCCAATCCCTCCCAGCATCAGGGTTTTTATCATAACTAATACATGACCCCTCCCACAGTGAAGAAATGTGTTTTCTGCTTAGTTCTATTTTATGTTAGTTTTCCAAAACACTGGTTCCAGCTAATTAAAAGGATTTAACGACCCCTAGTGGGTCCTGATCCCTAGTTTGAAAAACACCCTTTTAAAGAATGCTGGCATTCAGAAAAGGCAATGCAATGTTCGCCATTTAAACAAGTGAATGAAATCACATTCTTGAAGACTTTGGGCCTATGGTTCAGACTGATCACAATTAGTTGGTTCCGTCGTCTCCTTAAGAAGCTAAAATCCTATGTCAGCCTTCTCATCAATTGCTAACAATAGGAACCACCTCTAGAGACTTGCATTCTTCAACATGAGGCAAATACTATTAAAACATCATGCATATTAATGACACACTCCATAGAAAGGACAAAGGAAATGAGGTATCAATTTCTAAATAATTGTTTGTTTGTTTGTTTTTTCTTCTTAATCTGTGATGGCTCAGACTGCCTTACTGGGTTTTATTTTCATGCACCATCTTCTTCCTTATAGGATCCCAAGCTCTCACTCGTATCTACAGCTTCCTTGAGCAGCCTGGCTGTGGCAAATCCCCAGGAACTGCTACAAGGCCAACAGCTCTTCCTCTTTGAAGCTTAAATCCTCCAGGATAAACTTGAAGCCTGTTAGGTCTTGACCTTTTAATAACATTTGCCTTCAATACAATGTTCGATCCCTGAGTTGGGACGATCCCATCGAGAAGAGAATGGCAGCTCACTCTAGTATTCTTGCCTAGAGAATTCCATGGACAGAGGAACCTGGTGGGCTACAGTCCATGGGGTTGCAAAGGGTCGGACATGACTGCGTGACTAACACACACACATGCACACACAATTAACTCCGATACTTAAGCTCTAAGAAAGGTTGTCCACTCACTGGGGAGCCAAATGTTTTCTCAGTGTGCTCATGGCATCCTCAGCCACGAAACTGTTCCAAGAAACTTTGAAAATGTTTTCAAACAGAAGAATGTTGGCAAAGTAGCTCCCTCACCCCCTTTTGTTTGTTTTTGATTCTTTGTTTAAAGTAATATGTCTGTCAAGCAAGATGGTATTGCGCTTGGAGTCGGCAGGTCTCTATCACTTCTGAAAAATGTAGGAAGTCTGGATAGCTGGTGTATTCTAGGCGTAGACCTGAGTCAGTCCACCCTTCTATCTGTCAGTTTCAAATGATTTTAAGTGGACTTCCCTGGTGGTGCAGTGGATAAGAATCTGCCTGCCTATACAGGCGACATGGGTTCCATTCCTGGTCTAGGAAGATTCCACCTGCCAAGGGGCAACTAAGCCCATGCCCCACAACTACTGAGCCCATGTGCTGCAACTGATGAAGCCTGAGTGTCTAGAGCCTGTGCTCCGCAACAAGAGAAGCCACTGCAATGAAAAGCCTGAGCACTGCAATTAGAGAAAGCTGATGCAAAGCAACAAAGACCCAGTGCAGTCAAATACAAAAAAATAATAAATAAACGTAAAAAAAACTTTTAAGCACTCAGATTTTTTCGGTCTGTCTCTACTTGAACTGTTGGGAAAGTTTGATAACAAGGAGCCAAGTTAACTTTCTGCTGATAAGAACTTTTATTCTTAAATTTTTTTTCATTAAGCCATCTTAATATTTCAACATAACATATTAGGAGCAAATTTAAAACAGATTCTGACCTAACTTCTTCACAAGTTGAAATCCCCCGATGTTACTTAGTTTGGGGGGGGGGAAATGGTTAGTAAATGTTTTCACCCACATAGTTAAAAGCATGAGGTCATGCTCTTATGTGAAGATTCCACATCCTGTGGATTTGCAGTATATGAAGAGAAATGTAAGAAAATATATGAAAATCACAAAGTGTTAGATAACAAGCAAAGGCATAAATAATTAACATTCAACAGGGCTTCCTGGATAGCTCAGTTGGTAAAGAATCTGCCTACAATGCAGATTCAATTCCTGGTTCAATTCCTGGGTCAGGAAGATTCCCTGGAAAAGGGATAGGCTACCCACTCCAGTATTGTTGGGCTTCTCTTGTGGCTCAGCGAGTAAAGAATCCACCTGCAATGTGGGATTTGATCCCTGTGTTGGGAAGATCCCCTGGAGAAGGGAATAATCCATGGGGTCACAAAGAGTCAGACATGACTGAGAGACTTTCACGTTCACTTTGATGTTACCGTTTACAACAAGACTAAGAGTTTATTAAAAGTGATCACTTATGTCAGACATTTAAAAACAGAAAGGCAGAAATCATGGTAAAAGCTAAAGTGCCATCTTGGAGGACTTATTCTAGTTACAATACATTAATCCCTACCACTAGTTCCTATATGCATTGTGAACAGTGATTATTGTTTAAGGTCACTGATAACTGGAATGAACTACAAACAAAGATAATTAGGCTGTTAGAGCCATGGGTTGCTGCTGTTATTTGGGGAGAAGTAGAAAGCACCAGGACTTTCCTGGTAACTCAGTCGGTAAAGAATTCACTGCCAATGCAGGAGACCAGGGTTTGATCTCTGGGTTGGAAAGATCCCCTGGAGAAGGGAATTGCAACCCACTCTAATATTGTTGTCTGGAGAATTCCATGGACAGAGGAGTCTGGCCTGCTATAGTCCATAGTGTTGCAGAGAGTCAGATGCTACTGAGCAAGTAAGACACACATTTAATATGTATATATATTTATACATATAACTGAATCACTTTGCTGTGTACATGTAACGTAAATCAATTATGCATCAGTTAGTAAAGAAAAGAACACAGTAACGAGATGGGTTTGGGCATAATGATGATTAGTTCAGTTTTGAACCATTTGAGTTAAAATTTTGTTAAACCCAATTTATGATAGTCTTTGAAAATCAAGTTCAAAAGATTTAACTTTGATACTGTAATTAGACAAGGACAATTGAGCAAAATTATGGAATTATAAAGATGTTATTAAAATATAATTGATTGTATATCCATGTATCACTTTTAAGAAAAAAATAGATTAAGAGAAATCTGTCTTTGAGAAACTGATATAATCATGGTGATAGCAATAGAAAAATTTAGGAAGAGACCACAGAAGGCAGATTTGACATCATGTCATGTAAGGAAGACAGAGTCTGGAACCTATGTAACATCTGTACCTAAGTAAGAAGGAGGCCATTTCTCCAGGTAAAGTAAGTCCTTCAGGTAGAAAGTTTGGCAAGTGGACCTAATTGGTGGGGTTGGGCGGGGTGGCGGGGGTGGGCAGTAGGGAGGTGCGTGCATGTGTAGTCACTCAATTGTGTCAGACTCTTTGCAACTCCATGGACTGTAGCCCACCAGGCTCCTCTGTCTATGAAATTCTCCAGGCAAGAATACTAGAGTGGGTTACTATGCCCTCCTCCAGGGCATCTTCCTGACCCGGATGTGGAACCTGTGTCTTCTGCATTGCAGGCAGATTCTTTACCACTGAGCCAACAGGGAAGCCCTAATGGGGTGGGGGAGGGCTTCATGACAATTATATAAGACACCCCTCCTGTGGTTGTCCACAGCTCTATGTTGGAGCTCAACACCTAGCACAGAGCCTGAAATTCAGGCTGAAATTTCAGGCTCTACTCACATGTTTGACCTAACTACCCTTTGCAGAGCAGGTGTTGGTGCTGGAGTAAGGGTAGGTAAGCCTGGAGGCATTTGATGAGATAAGAGAAGAGAAAGGGAGCCAAGTTTTGTTTTTATTTTAAGTAGATAAAAGGAGCTTCCCTGGTGGTTCAGACAGTAAAGAATCTGCCTGCAATGCAGGACACCAGAGTTCGATCCCTGTGTTGGGAAGATCCCCTGGAGAAGGGAGTGGCTACCCACTCCAGTATTCTTTCCTGGAGAAGTCTGTGCACAGAGGAGCCTAGAAGGCTATAGTCCATCAGTTTGCAGAGCTGGACACGACTAAGCGACTAACACTTACTTACTTAGGTAAAGGACACTCTTGGGGAAGGAAGATTAGACTTTTTCAATTGGGTT
Organism: Bos mutus; assembly: GCF_027580195.1. Classification (NCBI taxonomy): domain Eukaryota; kingdom Metazoa; phylum Chordata; class Mammalia; order Artiodactyla; family Bovidae; genus Bos; species Bos mutus. Next base: position 41,913,030 of record NC_091630.1, on the reverse strand, counting down.
TACTGGATGTAATCATGACCAGCAGACCACTATTTTGAAATAGCAGGTAAACATTTTAAGTAAATAAAACTGCTCAGAAGCATGACTACATTTCTTGAGAGACAGTGAACTCAGTCATTGGAAGTAATAAAATGGACTCTGGATACCTAATTGATAAATATTTTGTAGAGGAATTCTTCAAGAAAAGTCTTTCAAGCCTGTGATTTGATGATTACTTGGGTGTTATGACCAATAAATCTGTGACCACAGAGGAGAGCTAACTGGCTGGAATGGGGGAGACCGAACTTGGTTTGGCCCTTGTTAGAGGAATATTTTCTCAAATACAAAGATTCGGGGAAGAAATAGAAGAGCCCCTTCCACCACTCCCCAGTTATTTTGCTCATATTTGTATAGCTGCATAATGTTTGTTACAGTTGACTATGATTTAACCTATCAGCTTCATCCTGAAAGTCCTGGGTTGGATTGATGGATTAATCTAGTAGAAGCTGGTGTGGATGAAATCTGGATTTGGCTTTGGTTAGATTATGTGTCTGCATCCCCAGACTTTCTAATGTAGATAATTGGATAGCTAATGTTTTTTTGCTTTCTGTTTCTGCATTCAGTTGCTTTTGATTTGGTATATCTCACATCTAGAACATTAATTTTATTTCAAAAGGGAGGTCTTCATTATGATCCAGGTCTAAATAAGTATATAGGTATCATGTATTTGTATTTAACTGAAATAAGAAAGTAAGAATAATAAGTATCAAAGATCTAGTTTCATTGAATATTAAATTAATTGACAAACTAACTTCAGATCAGATCAGATCAGATCAGTCGCTCAGTCGTGTCCGACTCTTTGCGACCCCATGAATCGCAGCACACCAGGACTCCCTGTCCATCACCAACTCCTGGAGTTCATTCAGACTCACGTCCATTGAGTCAGCGATGCCATCCAGCCATCTCATCCTCTGTTGTCCCCTTCTCCTCCTGCCCCCAATCCCTCCCAGCATCAGAGTGTTTTCCAATGAGTCAACTCTTCACATGAGGTGGCCAAAGTACTGGAGTTTCAGCTTTAGCATCAGTCCTTCCAAAGAAATCCCAGGGCTGATCTCCTTCAGAATGGACTGGTTGGATCTCCTTGCAGTCCAAGGGACTCTCAAGAGTCTTCTCCAACACCACAGTTCAAAACCATCAATTCTTTGGTGCTCAGCCTTCTTCACAGTCCAACTCTCACATCCATACATGACCACAGGAAAAACCATAGCCTTGACTAGACGAACCTTTGTTGGCAAAATAATGTCTCTGCTTTTGAATATGCTATCTAGGTTGGTCATAACTTTCCTTCCAAGGAGTAAGCGTCTTTTAATTTCATGGCTGCAGTCACCATCTGTAGTGATTTTGGAGCCCAGAAAAATAAAGTCTGACACTGTTTCCACTGTTTCCCCATCTATTTCCCATGAAGTGGTGGGACTGGATGCCATGATCTTTGTTTTCTGAATGTAGAGCTTTAAGCCAACTTTTTCACTCTCTACTTTCACTTTCATCAAGAGGCTTTTGAGTTCCTCTTCACTTTCTGCCATAAGGGTGGTGTCATCTGCATATCTGAGGTTATTGATATTTCTCCTGGCAATCTTGATTCCAGCTTGTGTTTCTTCCAGTCCGGTGTTTCTCATGATGTACTCTGCATATAAGTTAAATAAACAGGGTGACAATATGCAGCCTTGACGAACTCCTTTTCCTATTTGGAACCAGTCTGTTGTTCCATGTCCAGTTCTAGCTGTTGCTTCCTGACCTGCATACAAATTTCTCAAGAGGCAGATCAGGTGGTCTGGTATTCCCATCTCTTTCAGAATTTTCCACAGTTTATTGGGATCCACACAGTCAAAGGCTTTGGCATAGTCAATAAAGCAGAAATCGATGTTTTTCTGGAACTCTCTTGCTTTTTCTATGATCCAGTGGATGTTGGCAATTTGATCTCTGGTTTGGAAAAAAAGTATAAGCTAATAAAAATCGAGTTTTGGGACTTTCCTAGCAGTTTGGTGGTTAAGACTCCATGCTTGCACTGCAGGGGCCAAGAGTTTGATCCCTAGTCAGGGAAATAAGATCCCACTTGCCAAACAGTATGGCCAAAAAGAAAAGAAAAGAAAAAAAAAAAAAAAAACTGAAAAAAACCGAATTCTGTTTAAACTTCAGCAGTAAAGAAAGTTGAAAGAAAATAGGGAAAGGAACACAACTCACTAAGAAGGACAAAGAGGAATCTGAACCAGCAGGTTAGTTTCACAGCTAATGTTGTTTCTGTCATTTTAAAGGATAAATAGGTCAGGAAGACAAATACACAGTTTCCTGATTCAGGGGGTTACTGCACATCTTGGAACATAGTTTACCTTCCAAATAACAGCTCTCACTGGAGATTAGAAACAGGTTCTAACAGATCATTGTGTCTAAAAGTTAATAGTTTTGGTAAAGTGGAACATTGGGTCTAGTAGTTATGTAAACCAATACTCTGCTGGCATCATGGTGCCCAGCTAGTAGGTCAAACCTTATCCTGGTGTTTCTGTGAAGGTGCTTTGGATGAGATTAATACTTAAACTGGTGGACTCTGAGTAAAGCAGCCTGCCCTCCCTAATGTAAGTAGGCCTCATCTAATTAGTTGAAGACCTGAATAGAACAAAAAGATCAGCCCACCCAGAGTAAGAATTCTCCAGCCTGCTGGCTTTCACACTGGAAAAGTGGCACTGGCTACGGTGAGTCAACAGCATACCTGTGTACCTGCAGAGTTTGAATTTTCCACCCACTATTGTACAAGTCGATTACAATAAATCTCTTCATATATATTTAATATATTTTTATCTATATCCATATTTATATACACACATCCTACTGGTTCTATTTTTCTGCAGAATACTGACTAATACACAGGTCATACTTATTTCATGAGGGTGGGCAGAACACTGTGCCATTCCTTCTCTCACCTTGGCTCCAGGGAATAAATCCTCTCCATTCTCTTCTTGGTCTCAGTTAAACTCCTCAAGTGATTCAATATGCACATTCCTAAAGTTTATTCCTAGCTGAAGCTGAAACTCCAGTACTTTGGCCATGTGATGTGAAAAGCCAACTCATTGAAAAAGACTCTGATGTTGGGAAGGCTTGAAGGCAAAGGGAGAAAGGGGTGGCAGAGGATAAGATGGTTAGATAGCATCACCAACTCAATGAACATGAGTTTGATAGTGATGATGATCACTGTTATCACCAGATAGTGAACGACAGGGGAGCCTGGTGTGCTGTAGTCCATAGGGTCGCAGAGTCAGACACAAATTAGCGATTGAACAATGACAACAACAAAAATCCAGTATGACTGGTGTCCTTATAAAAAGTGGAAATTTAGAGAGATGTACACAGTGGAACACCATGTGAAGATGGAGACAGAAATCAGAGTGATGCTTCTCCAAACCAAGGAATGCATGAGGTTGCCAGCAAACCACCAGAAGTCAGGTGAGAGGCATGGAACATAATACAATGCCTTTGGAAGGAATCAACTAGATTGACACTTTCTGATTTCTGGCTTCCAGAGCTGTGAGACAATAAATTTCTGTTGTGTCACCCAGTCTATGGTGCTTTTTGAAGGCAACCTTGGCAATCTAATATAAAGATTGCAGGAAAAAAAGACAAATACTTTCCCTTACAAGTATCCATGCATCTCAAGGATATACTGAACCTCCCCTATTTCTCAGTTTTGGTATAGGTACTCAAATAGGACATTTTGAACAGGGTCTGCCCTATTATGGCCAATACTCTAAAGGATAGTTCCATCTGAGTAACTTTTTATTCTGATATGTTCTTAATTTTTGTTGAGATCCATGTGGTACAGGAGGCATGGGCAAGCCAATTGAACAATGAGTCTCTGGGAGAAGCTAAAAGAAAATTGAAAGGCAGTTTCACATATAAAGAGAATAGATTTTGAGTAAGAAAGATATTGGGGCTTACCTGGTGACTCGGTGGTAAAGAATCCACCTGCCAGTACAGGAGACTTGAGTTTGATCTCTGGGTCGGGAAGATCCCTTGGAGAAGGAAATGGTAACTCACTCCAGGTTTCTTGCTTGGGAAATCCCATAGACAGAAGAGCCTGGCAGGCCACAGTCCATGAAGTTGCAAGAGTTGGACATGACTTACTGACTAAACTATCATCACTAAGAAAGACACAAGTTCTAACACCTGCACTGTAACTTTGGGCAAATTACAAACTTTGTTACTTGGGATGTTTTCGTTCACTAATCTCATCTCTAGTTTTGCTGCCCTGTCTTCTGAGAAATCCTTAACCCACTCTGCTGGCCCTATAAATTCTGGATCTCCACTTGAGATTATTCACCTGTGTTTTCTTCTTTAGATGATGTCTTATGTTGCAAAACTGTCCTCATCTTGTTCATATGCAAGCCCCTGCTCTGACCAGAATCTATTTTCCACAGAGATAAAAGAGTTTCAGGGAAACCTATGAGCTCCTTGCGGGCAGAAAACATGTCCTGTGGTTTCATCCTCACTGCTTACCTTGCACAGTATCTGGCACCCTACAGGTCCTTGATGAGTACCTGCCGAATGACTATTCATCTGAACTTGGACATGAGGGGTTCATGTGTTAAATCTCAAGAGTAATTTTATTTTTCTCATTTCAGTGTTCTTCATTTGTTTCATCTGAAGAGACCCTACTTACCCATCAAGACTGAACCCCTATGTCACCCTTCCTTGGAGGCCTTGTACAGGTGCCTGATGAAACAAATTATTCATTTCTTCATGCTCACCAAGCACTTTGGCTGTTTACTCTCATCATCTTCTCCTTGGGTAGACTATGATCTCCTATTCATCATTGGATTCCCAGTGCTCAACAGATTGAAGAAAGTGTTCAATAATCATTGAACACTTTCTTCAACAATCGAGTTGAATGGGAAGGGAGGCTATATTTAATTATTCCTATGACATTCAGTTTCAGATTGTTTTTCAGATTGTTTTAAGGAGAAGCTGATTTAAATAAACTTGAAGGACAGTAAGTAAAATAGGCAATGTGCAATAATTGGGGCACGCAGGGGATGAAGAGATAGACTAGGTTTGATTGGTGGTTTTACAGTTTATGGCTGTATGTATAGAGACCAACTTTTCCCTTTCTTGGCTGCCTCTGGTTTCTGCCTGGTACCAGCAGGAAAGCCACTAGAGATGGCAGCACATTTCATAAAAGTTAGCAAATTAGAAATCATGCTCTAACTTTAGAGACATCCAGATATTAAGAAGAGATGTCAAGAATACACAGAAGAACTGTACAAAAAAGATCTTCACGACCCAGATAATCACAATGGTGTGATCACTCACCTAGAGCCAGACATCCTGGAATGTGAAGTCAAGTGGGCCTTAGAAAGCATCACTACGAACAAAGCTAGTGGAGGTGATGGAATTCCAGTTGAGCTATTCCAAATCCTGAAAGATGATGCTGTGAAAGTGCTGCACTCAATATGCCCAGCAAATTTGGAAAACTCAGCAGTGGCCACAGGACTGGAAAAGGTCAGTTTTCATTCCAATCCCAAAGAAAGGCAATGCCAAAGAATGCTCAAACTAGTGCACAATTGCACTCATCTCACACGCTAGTAAAGTAATGCTCAAAATTCTCCAAGCCAGGCTTCAGCAATATGTGAACCGTGAACTTCCTGATGTTCAAGCTGGTTTTAGAAAAGGCAGAGGAACGAGAGATCAAATTGCCAACATCCGCTGGATCATAGAAAAAGCAAGAGAGTTCCAGAAAAACATCGATTTCTGCTTTATTGACTATGCCAAAGCCTTTGACTGTGTGGATCCCAATAAACTGTGGAAAATTCTGAAAAAGATGGGAATACCAGACCACCTGATCTGCCTCTTGAGAAATTTGTATGCAGGTCAGGAAGCAACAGTTAGAACTGGACATGGAACAACAGACTGGTTACAAATAGGAAAAGGAGTTCGTCAAGGCTGTATATTGTCACCCTGTTTATTTAACTTATATGCAGAGTACATCATGAGAAATGCTGGACTGGAAGAAGCACAAGCTGGAATCAAGATTGCCGGGAGAAATATCAATAATCTCAGATATGCAGATGACACCACCCTTATGGCAGAAAGTGAAGAGGAACTCAAAAGCCTCTTGATGAAAGTGAAAGTGGAGAGTGAAAAAGTTGGCTTAAAGCTCTACATTCAGAAAACTAAGATCATGGCATCCGGTCCCACCACTTCATGGGAAATAGATGGGGAAGCAGTGGAAACAGTGTCAGACTTTATTTTTCTGGGCTGCAAAATCACTGCAGATAGTGACTGCAGCCATGAAATTAAAAGATGCTTACTCCTTGGAAGGAAAGTTATGACCAACCTAGAAAGCATATTCAAAAGCAGAGACATTACTTTGCCAACAAAGGTGCGTCTAGTCAAGGCTATGGTTTTTCCTGTGGTCATGTATGGATGTGAGAGTTGGACTGTGAAGAAGGCTGAGCGCCGAAGAATTGATGCTTTTGAACTGTGGTATTGGAGAAGACTCTTGAGAGTCCCTTGGACTGCAAGGAGATCCAACCAGTCCATTCTGAAGGAGATCAGCCCTGGGATTTCTTTGGAAGGACTGATGCTAAAGCTGAAACTCCAGTACTTTGGCCACCTCATGCGAAGAGTTGACTCATTGGAAAACACTCTGATGCTGGGAGGGATTGGGGGCAGGAGGACAAGGGGACGACAGAGGATGAGATGGCTGGATGGCATCACTGACTCAATGGACATGAGTCTGAGTGAACTCTGGGAGTTGATGATGGACAGGGAGGCCTGGCGTGCTGCGATTCATGGGGTCGCAAAGAGTCAGACGCGACTGAGCGACTGATCTGATCTCTGATTGATGATGGAATTCCAGGCTGCATGGCTGACTTACGGCAGATATTTATAACTTTTCAAAACACACTTGGAAGCCTCTAAGTGGAATGGTCCTGCTGAGACAAGTCCATGGGCCTTCCTTATGTAACTCATTAAAGGAAATATGTGAGTAACCAGAGCTGCAGTGGAAGGCAGAGGGGTAAATAAGGACCAGCTTCAGAATCAAATTGGTTATCTTGAAAATATGTCACTTCACCCTTGCAATACCTCATAACTTTCGGTTATTCGTAAATTTAATTATCATGCTTTTGATTCCACTTCTCAATCCAAAGATTGAGGTGTTTTTAAATAGACTGAACTTCAGTTTCCTAAGTTTTTTTTGGAGATATTTAACCTTTTCCTTTTCAGCATTTCTAAGAAATGTTTCATTGATCATATATGGTCTTAAACCATCATGGAATCTGCGGGCATTTCCTTTTCACTCCTTATTTTATACTTGAATACCCTAGTGGTAAAGAATCCATCTGCCAATACAGGAGACAAAAGAGACACGGGTTCTATCCCTGGGTTGGGAAGGTCTCCTGGAGAAGGAAATGGCAGCCCACTCCAGTATTATTTCTCGCCTGGGAAAACTCATGGACAGAGGAGCCTGGCAGGCTACAGTCCTTGGGGTTGCAAAGAGTTGAACACAACTGAAGTGACTTAGCAAGCCCACGTGCACCCATTTTCTAGTTTCTACTCTGAAATGTTGAACAAAACTAAAGTCAAGAATTTGTGGATACAGTTTTTCCAAGGATCACTGTCAAGAATTTCATTTTTTAAAAAAATGTATTTATTGATATTTATTTTGGCTGGATTGGATCTTAGCTGTGGTTAGTGAGACTTCTGAGTTGGGTATGTGGGATCTAGTTCCCCCACGAGGGATGGAACCTGAGCCCTCTGCACTGAGTCTTACCCACTGGACCACCAGAGAACCCCCAGGAGTCCATTGTTAATAGAAAGACCCCTAAACTCCTCCTTCACTGTGGGGTTGAAAAGAGAAAGTAAACATTGTTGAGGAGAAAAAGGATTTAGCCTTGGAAAAATTTTGTTTCTCTCCGTATGTCTGGTTTGACCTCGGGAAAAGGAGTAAATGTTATTGTTTTCAGACGTCAAGTAATCTGTGGGTTTTGAATTTTCTATCCATGTGTGGAATCAACATATGCAGGAAAGGGAAGAATAGGAGACTGAATATTTAATTTTTTAAAATAAAACTGATGAGACAGCAAATGATATTCAATCCTATTAAAGAGACTAAGCACAGACCTTAACAAAAAAAATCCTTACATTCCTTGCATTGGGATTATGTGATATGGTTCCACAATTCAGGGAGATTGGAAATTACAGAACATCTGCAATGAAATTGGTTTTCTGTGGAAAACTGATGAATCACTTACTGCCAATGACTAGAAGGAAAAGCACTTGTTTATGCCCTTATGTAATGAATTTTTATGAGGTGAAGTTTGCTGTTTATAAAAAAAATACACTTTAAGCTGCTGTAGATGTAAAATAATAGAATTCAAAATTCGGAGCAATGCATTACTGCAAAGACAGTCACTAGCAGAATATTATCTGCTTACAAAACACCAAAACAGGGCTATTACTTCTATAATGGAATTAAAAAAAAAATCTCATCTACCCAGTTGGATTCTAGAAGAAAAAGTATTTAAAGAGACATAGCTGAAATTGACAGCTCCAAAATTGCATGCATTTTCAAAGAAAAGTTATTAATTCTCTTATTGTGCTCCTGAATTCCAACTGTTTTCCCTCAAAGCAAGAATACCACAGAATATTTTAAATTAAAAATGGTACTCCTAAGATTCACCACAAAGACAAACTGGGGGTGCTGGCTTCTCTATGGTGTTACAGAAATGCATGTAGAAATCTTCTCACAATAATACCATTAGTTGTTCAGCTCCATGCTTGTGAAAAGCTTCATGATCAAACCCCAAAGTCTCCTGCCTTCTTCAAACACTGAGCATTTGCAACGTGCCAGTCACTGTTTTTGGCTGCAGTGTCACAAAATAATGAGCAAGATACAGTCTCTATCTTCACAGCCTATTTTGACATTTGAGAGAGTCATCTGACTGAAATTGAGGACTATTCTGGTCGCTTTGAGAAGGGGCACTAAGAAATATTGCGTACAATATTAGATGGGGGCTTTCCTGGTGGCTCAGATGGTAAATAACCTGCCCACAATGCAAGAGATCTGGGTTCAATCCCTGGTTTCGAAGATCCCCTGGAGGAGGACATAGCAACCTACTCTAGTATTCTTGTCTGGAAAATCCCATGGACAGAGGAGCCTGGTGGGCTACAGTCCATGGGGGTCTCAAAGAGTCGGACATGACTGAGTGACTTCCACTTCTCACTCTCAAAGAATTTATCTGCCTTTTGTATTTGGTCTGGAGCTAAGCATTTTTAAAGCAATTAACTATAATTTCCATGAGTGGAAAACAATTGTATTTTAGAATTTTGTTGACTAAAAAGGCACTCTTACAAATTGATAGGGGTTTGAAAGAAAAGAGGCTGTTAGGAAAAGATGCTATTTCCTGAGTGCTTAGGGAATATATTTACCAGGGAACCATCCTTGACACCTTACAAGACGGCAAAGCCTCTGAGTCCGCTAATTCAGGACTGTGACTGTTTAGATAAAGTATCAGCTGCAGTTCATTTGTATTATTGGCAACCAGATCATAAAAATATCTTAGAAATGCAGGATTTCTGTGTCCACATTTGGAAGGAATACAAAATCCTGGGTCAGACTCTGTCTTGACTCTTAGTTGAGGATATATGGTCACCTTACAGGCTTAGGTGAATTGCTAATATATTTATGTCATTTGTCTTGATCTGCTGTACTAGTTCTAGATATTTTAAAGTAACTAAACCACTTTCATTTACAACTACGTTACATGTATTTATAAGTATCATACAAATACTTTTGGAAAAGGGTCTGGGGAACTTTTTACCTTTTTGTTGCCTACATATTTCTAAGTGGTTGAAAAAAATGTATATGCTATGAGTCAGAGGTTTAATATGTAATTTAAAATGCATGAAATAATTCAGACTGTTTTAAGAGTTGCAGGCAGTTGGCCATAAAAAAAAGACACACTTTATTTATTGTAATGCAAAAATAGGTACTCTAAGGTTTTTAGGATCTTATATCTCCTAAATTCATATTGTTCAAGGATTTGTTTACAAGCTGTGCAGATGTTTACCTTTGAATTGAACTGAAGCGAAGCTGGCCAGGAGATTTTAAAGAAATAAGTAACTTGCTTTGTTGTGATTAAAAAGTATTACATGCTCCTTGTAGAAAATATAGGAATACAGAAAAGTATTAAAAAAAAAAAAGCAAAACTGAATTACTTAGACACTGATTGTAAGATATATGTGCATGTTTATCTTAAAATTGAGAACACATTGTACTTTATATCCTTTCATTTTAATAGTATATTGTATGTTCCCGTTATAAAATTATTTGTGTATATTTTTACATAAACTTTTTTCCATGGTATTTATAACACTGACTTATTAAACAGCTATACCGTTTTACTCATTTCCTTATTTTTGAACATTTGTGTTATTATTATGAATAGCGCTATATTGAACATCATTTCAATAAATTTACATCTAAAATCTTATTGTTTCCTTGAGACAGAGTCTTAAGGTCAGTGGTATAAACATGTCCACATCCATTTGATTTTAAATTCAGCTTTACTTCAATAGATTTATGTTTTATTGGTTTGCGGATTTCAGCAGTGGCATGACCCAAAACCTGTTAATGTGAAGTTACTTTACTGCTAATGAGAAGGAAAGAGTACTACCCATTGAATATTGTACACTTGGATTTCCTGGCTTTAGGAGTGACTTGGTTTAACCTCATTTGACTTGTTTTAATTGCCAGAATAACAATTCGAAGACAGGTTTCCATGAAGGCCCTTGCTCAAAATGGTGCTTCCTTTTTTTAAAATGACATTCTAAAACCCATAAAATTTGTTTTTTTAAAAATTGAGGAAAAAATAAGAGATGACCTGCAAACATAAAAGCCTATTCTGTCTTGTTACATGATTTACATACTCTTTGAAGGAAAAAAAAATACACTCGAAATACTTGCCAACTTACTGGTGGCGATGCATATAAAATTTACTCTACACACTAATTTTAGCTGCAGAGAACCATGGAGCATCAGTTCTATAGACAATATGGCCTACTGGCTTGGCTAAAAAGTCTGTTTGGAATTGTTCTGCTGCTGAAAATATCTTTTCTTAATAGAGTAACACTTCATTTAGGGAGTGCTGTTAGGAAAAACAGCTTTTTAAAAAGCAAATGTTCCAAATGAATCAAGTTTTTGCTTTGAGTACCAACACATTTTGAAGGCTTCCTCAAATAAAACAGTGCTAATGTCACTGCCTCCTTAATCAAATGATACAGATTATATGGTAGTTTTTATTGATGATCTAAGGTCATTTTAAGCCACAATTTTGCCGTTGTTGTCATTTAGTCTCTAAGTCATGTCCTACTCTTTTGTAACCCCACAGACTGTAGCCCGCCAGGCTCCTCTGTCCATGAGATTTCCCAGGCATGCATACTGGAGTGGGTTGCCATTTCCTTCTCCATGGGATATTTGCAACCATGGATCAAACCTGCATGTCCTGCATTGGCAAGCAGGTTCTTTATCACTGAGTCACCTGGGAAGCTCCAAGCCAAAATTACTATTCAGTTATTCTTCAAAGTCCATGGGTCCACTCTAAATATTACCAGATTAGTTTTTAAGGTTTTTTTTTTCCCCATTGATATCAAGTTTTCTATTATTTCTTGTTATTGTAAACAGGCTTGCATTTTACCAGTGTCCTCTGCCTCGCATCTCTTAGTTTTCACCTGGTGGTGAAAGTTCACAGAAATATAGTTAAAAGAAAGCAGCCTCTAAATGGGGATTCAAGGAACCACCCCATAGGTAGAACTTTGGTGCATGAAATCTATCAATATCTATTTTAGTTTCTCATGGCTTTGCTGGTTTCCATGTCTGTGACCATTTCAGAGAGTGATGCTGTTAATGTACCACAAGCCTAATAGAAATTGTAACAATTGTGGCTTGTTATTTGCTGTAGACTTTGAACTTGTTTTCTTGCTTTTACTCATAACTCTACACACATCAGTCATTGTGATCCTTTAAAAGAATGTGTTTGATGCCATTTCTTGGTTTAAAGTCTTCTGGTGGTTTCCTCATACATAGAATGTGTGTGTGAAAGTCAGTTGTGTCCGACTCTTTAGGATCCCACAGACTGTAGCCTGCCAGGCTCCTCTGTCCATGTAATTCTGCAGGCAAGAATATTGGTGTGAATTGCCGTTCCCTTCTTCAGGTAATCTTCCCAAACCAGGGATAGAACCCAGGTCTCCCATATTGCAGGCAGATCCTTTACTGTCTGAGCCACCAGAAAAACCACATACTTGGAATAAACTCAGGTACTTTTTCACCATGGCCTGCATGGGCTGGCCCGTATCCCCTCATCTCATTGCCTCATGTCCCAGTCTTGCTCGCTCTGATTTCTTGCTTTCTCAGAACAGGTGATGGATGCTCATCTGAGACCTGGGACACTTGCCATTTTCTCATCCTGGCATCCCTCCTCTGCTTGGCTTTCTCTCTCTTTTCATTCAGATCTCTTTAAACTTCTGCTTCTCAGAGAGGACTTCCAGGAGCATGTAATTCGATACAGCATCCCTTTTCACTCTCCATTCTCTTAGTTTATTTTATTTTTCTCAGAGTATTCTAACATCTGAAACGATCTTACATGTGTTTATTGTCTATCACCCCTCCAAGAATGTAAACTCCATGAAAGCCAAGGTTTTGTTTTATTCACGAATGCATCCGAGTACCAAGAATGCCTGTAAGGCCTCGAGAAATAATTTTTGAAAGAATGATACGCTATTTAATTCCCCATTACAGTCTTGGTGGAGTCGCTTAGTTGTGTCTGACTCTGTGACCCCACGGACTGTAGCCCACCAGGCTCCTCCGTCCATGGGCTTTTCCAGACAAGAGTACTGGAGTGGGTTGCCATTTCCTTCTCCAGAGGATCTTCCCGACCCAGGGATCGAACCCAGGTCTCCCGCATTTCAGGCAGACGCTTTACCGTCTGAGCCACCAGGGAAGCCTCAGTTACAGGCTTAAGAGGTCAACATTACTAAATGTCCATCTCATAGGTTGGGTAAATTGATTAGAACTCAGGGAAGTTAAATAAACTTGTCCAAACCCCACGGACACTAAGTACTGAAGGCAGGGAGCTGGGAATGAGGGAACAGGTCATGGCTTGTGTTCACCTGGACTGATGTCTTTTAGATACGGTCACTGAAGCCAGTTGGACACACTAAACACACAAGGAGCAAACCTGACTTGAGAACAAGGTGCACGGGAGGGAGAAGAACAATGTTAGTGTAGAAGTTATTTTCCCAAAGGAGGACACTCAGGGCTGAATATTGGGTTCTGAATGCTAAAGTAGAAACATATGATGTAGCTAGATACGACCCAGTAGTCATGAACTTGGAGCCCTGCAGCCACTGGGGAGTGGGAACAGAAGCACCAGCGTTCAACCAAGTCCCCTGGCAGCCCTGGGGCAGCAGGGACTAGGTGGCATCTGGGCCTGTCATTGCAGCTTGGCCAGCAGGCCTGTCTCTGGGGTGAGGTGAAGCTCCCTTAGGTGGCACTCAATGTTCACGTCACCCACTGATGAGAAGCTGCACACCAGCTGCCCTCAGTGTGCTCTTTGCCAAGAATCCTTACAAGCAGGAAAAACAAATGTGGAAAACTATGAAGAAAAAGGATGGAGAGACAGGGTCAGGTGTGATACCCAGCTGGCCCTTCCTTTAGGAATGGCTTTGCGGCCCAGCTGTGGGGGTAGGGTGGGGGGGATGGACCAGGGCAGCAGGCTGCCTCAGGAACAGAGCTGCCAGGCCTGAGGTCGTGCCCTCCTGAGTGGCCACTGCCAGCATCTGACAGGTGGAGGTCAAAAGCCTGACTGCTTTGGCTCCACCTAGGACATCCAGGCCTTCAAAATGCTCCAGGGCTCTCCTCTGGGTTGGACAAGTTTCCTTCAGCTTATTCCTGCTTCTTCACCATTTGCTTTCACAGGCATGGATTCCCTATTGAGTATCTTGTACTTCAAACCCTTTCCCACCACAGAACCCAATCTGTGATAGGTTTCGCCACTGGCTCACAAGATGACTGTCTCGGTACCCTGGAACATGCGTCAGGGTCTGACTATCCAGTGATGGGCAGAAGAGCTATAGGCTCTGACCTCATGGGGGGGATATCACTTAGCGGGGGTGGCAGATATTAAATTTAAAAATATGTATTTTGTACTAAGTGCCATGAGGGTCTATAGAAAGTATCCGCCCGCATCCATAATACTGACAACTGTTAGCATGCGTGTTGTGTTTTCATGTTAAAATTATGACAATGTGGGCACCTGCTCAGAAACTGCTATCAAAATCACACTGTAAAAAAATTGTTGGTAGAACAAAATCTTGTTGACCTTATTTCATCCTTTCAAATCCGCAATCTAAGATGACCATTCAGTTGCTAACGTACTTGCCAGACTAGATCACTGGTAAAATTAGGGGCCGGTGTAGACCTCCAGGATAGAGGCAAACGGAGACTGGTCAAGATCACTTCTCCCCTGCCCAGTGGCCACCATGCTCCTAACTAGCCCCTGTGGTCACCTGCTTCCTGTCCTGCATTAGGTTCCTGGGGTGTTTGTGATGGAGCATCATCCAGCTGAGGGACTGGGAACAGTGTTTCTCCATCATGGTTTAGGAATGTGCACACAATTTCAGGCTGACCAGACTGTGGGCTCCTGGTGCCAGACTACTAGGCGAGAAGCTCTTTGGCCAGTGGGATCAGGAAGCTGGTAGGATGGAAGTCTTGAGCCTCTGGTGGCTGTCATTAGCTCTGAGAATGAAGCAGACAGAACCCCTTAAAAGCTGGCTTCAGAGAAAAGCTTACAATTACAATCGGGATATTGGGACTGAAGGTTTCAAACAACAGGTCTTACTCTTGTTATTGTGTAATTTTCTGGTGTCATTTCTGAAAATAAATGTACAATCAGCCCAGAGTCTCCATAATCTTTTATTTTTAGTCTCACTCTTTCCAGGAAGTGGCAGAATGAAGGCACATTCTTAGTGGTCATTTGTTAAAAAAAAAAACCACCAAAAACTGTCCATTATTCTTGACGTTAAAAATTAAACACAATGATTAAAAAAAAATAGCATGTTACCATTTATATCACATATTTAGGATCATGTGGTTTCCAGGGCGAGTAGAATGTAGTTGTGCCTGGGAAGGAACAGAAGGCAGTGGCTGAGAAGCACGTGTCCTCATAAAACATATCTAAGTAGTACACTCAGGATGACTCATGCTAAGGATTTAGACAGAATACAGTTCTTCTAGGAGGAACAACTTTAGTTTCTAAGGGACACTCACTTCTGCCATCTCAATGCCCGATTTCAAGGGTTGCAGGCTATGGACTTCTGTGCCACACTTAGGACAAGTGAAGGACATGTCAAATAAGAAGCTACTCTTCACGCAGTAGTAACAAAAGACATGCTCGCAGCCAATGGTGTGAGGCATGGTGGGCCACTCCCCACACAGAGAACACTGTCTGCCACTGGTTGCCAGCGTGCTGTCGCTGCCTGGGGCTCCGGTCAGTGGGACACACCATGAAGAGAGCTTGGCTCTCAACTTCTGGACGTTGATTAGTGGGAGGAGAAAAATTAGAAACTCAGCAAAGCCGTGCCAGAGGAGTTCCCTATTCATATACTCAAAGCCCACTTCTCGGACACTTTGGGGCTTGTGAAAGACAGAATGGATGCCCAGGAGACGTTCGGTCAAAGTTGCAAACTTGCCCCTTTGGAGGAAGATCAAGAAATTAATCAACCCGCCTAACTTCAGAAGTCCGACCACCAGATTCATGCACTGCTTGGCTTTCCTGAAGGATGCGATGTGACGGTTCCGAAACAAATCGTAGCATCGTTCTTCTAACCACTTGCCACCAATCGTACAGACAGCGTACCAGAGCTTCTGATTTCTGCTCGGTGGCTGGTAGCTCAGGTTTGGGGAAAGATCATTCTGGTACTGAATATTCAACACTGACTGTCCCACTGTGGCATTTTTAGAGTAGATGGTGAATCTCCACAAGAAAAGCCACAAGAATGCTTTCACCTCTGGTTCAAAGCGGGCTAACAGCCCTGGCTTAAATCCATGAAAGCACTGAGTAAACTGGGACCAAACGAGCTGCTCCAGGGCCTTGTTTAGTTCAAGTGCATCCAACTGGCTGATTCTTAGCACTCTGTTCGTCCGCTCTGCGTTCTCGTCTCCGGAAGCCATGCCTTCTCTGAGGGTCTCTAGGAAGAAGTACAATCAGAAACCATCACTGACAGAGCAGTTTCTCAGAGCTACCTAAAATGCTGTCTCCTGGGCTACAATCCTCATTTTGCCCCAAAACTTAACTCCCTCCCCGCCAACACAAAAAGAAAACATCATCAAACAGTCCCGATCTTGTACTGTCTTCCCAACTTAGAGCTGGAAAACTGTGACACACAGGTGACAACGGACAGAGACAGGAATCCTGTGAAACCCTTGCCTCGCGCTAGCCAAGAGCTGTAGGGAAGGAAACGGGTCAGGACAGAGTCGCCCTTCTTTTTTTATCCGTTCATGACCCTGTCCCCCCCCAGCCTTTTCTCATTCTGGCTGCTCTGAGCTCCCCACTGGATGACGTCTACTGTTCGTCTTCCCTTTTGCCTCCTTCAGTGCCTGTCCCACACTGCGGTACTTTGAAAACACAAGCCTTCCCAAGTGGACCCCCAAGGCTGCTTTCCTCATGCTTCACCCTCTAGTTATAAAGTGCTCCCTTCTCTTGTTCACTACTGGACATTTGTTGTCTTTCCCTTCACCTGGAACAATCTGCTCCCATTCTCTAACTGGAAAACTCACATTGCCTGGAAACCTCATAGACAGAGGAGTCTGGTGGGCCATAGTCCATGGGGTTGCAAAAGAGGCGGAAGTGACTTAGTGACTAAACAACTAAGTTTTTAAGTACTAGCTTAGGGACCACTTCTAATTTAGTTGCCTCTCTAGCTGTTTCTTTAGCTCTCTGTCCTTCCTCTTTCATGATTTTATGTCCCTACTGTATATAAACTACTTTGCAATTGTTGATTTCCTCCACTGGATGATAAACCCTGTAGCAAAGACTGAGTCTTTTTACAGTTGATTCTAAGCAAATAGCCCAGTTCTTGGTTTAGAGAATGCTTCCCACAAATTCAAGATGAGTGGAACAAGAAACAGGATGAAAGTCTGGAGTGGGTGAGTGGTAGAAAATACAAATTCCTACCCAATAACCTTTCAAACGATTTTGAGTTACCACATCTTGACTGCTGATCGCCACATCTTTCAACATATTTTTGTTGCTTACCAGCTTTTCCCCAAGCAATGTGTCAGAAGCCTGTGATAAAATGGGAGAACACAGTCCCAACCCTTGTGGAGATCATAATCAAGTGACTGGGAAGAGGGAGGAAGCAAGAGTGTACTGCTGCTGCTGCTGCTAAGTCACTTCAGTCATGTCTGACTCTGTGCGACCCCATAGATGGCAGCCCACTAGGCTCCTCTGTCCCTGGGATTCTCCAGGCAAGAACACTGGAGTGGGTTGCCATTTCCTTCTCCAATGCATGAAAGTGAAAAGTGAAAGTAAAGTCGCTAAGTCTTGCCTGACTCTTAGCGACCCCATGGACTGCAGCCTACCAGGCTCCTCCTCCATCCATGGGATTTTCCAGGCAAGAGGACTGGAGTGGGTTGCCATTGCCTTCTCTGAGTGTACTGCAGAAAATAATAAATAGGCAATTACAAGATGTGAAAGGTGATGTGCAAGGGGAACGTAAGAACATCGTGCTTACAACTAGAAGGTCCAAGAAGGCTTCACGGAAGAGGCAAGATCTTCTGAAGGTAGCCACCTGAAGGATCGGCAGTGTCAGGAGGGTAAATATAGGTAAGAAAACCACTCCTACAGAGGGAACAGGGGGTGCTGAGGATGGGAGGAGCCAGGACAAAAGATCAGGCTGGAAAGGTAAGACTGATGGTAAAAGCTGACTTTGAGGAGGCTACATTTTATCAAGAAGGTAATGGGGAGACACCACATAGCTGTAAGGGAAGAACTGATCAACTCTGCATTTTAAACAGTGTGTTCTAGCCACATGGAGAATGGATTAGAGGCTGAAAGACTGGAGGCAGAGAGACCAATTAAGATGATTGTTAACATGATTTAGTGAGAAACTAATGATGGTCTAAATTAGAAGGGTATCAGTGGGGATGGAGAAAAATAGGTACCTTTGAAAGCTTTGAGGTGGAAGGATGGACACGACTCAGTGAGAAGTAAGCCAAGAATAACTGACTTGAGTAATGGTGTGGATGGTAGTCCAATTCTCTGAAATAGGAAACATATGCAGAGATATAGGTTTGAAGGGAAAGATAATAAATCTGGGCAGTTTTAGAGAGCTGAGGCTCCTATGAGACAGCTAAGTGGAAAAGCTCAGTAGGAAGTTCTGAGGATATATGGGAGAGATATTTGGGGAGGAGATTTTGTGTGAGCCCCTCCGATGGGACTGCTCTATTTTAAATCTACTTGATCTATTTAAATGCTAAGATCAGGAAGACAGTCGTCTAAAGATAAGTCGGTCCTGCCCATTCACAGCACATCCAACTTTCTTTGTACAATATAATCTTATTCCCCTGGTTTCCTTCTCCAGTCACTGTAGCGTTTCATGGGTCATGATCACTGCCATCACCAACCTTTGACCTTTCAAAACTTTCTCTGCTGGGGTCTGTGTATCACAGTCCTGTTGTCTCTCTGTGCTTGTAGTCTAGTGGCCTTCACACCTGAGCATTAATCACCATCACATGCAGGACTTGTTAGACTGTGCCCCTCAGTTCCAGAGTTTCTGATGTCCTCTGGAATGGGCACCAATAATTTGCATTTCTAGCAAGTTCCCTGGTGATGTTGCGAATGACTGGGCTAGTCCATTTCCAGGCAAAACTCACGACTTTGTGGGCACACCTGTCACCCACCCAGCTCAATGCTGCATGCCAGTCCTCCTGCCTTTTTTGCTTGGTTTTCGTCCACAGATCTGCAGAGGCTCTTACAGATCTCACCCTGATTCAGTTTTCTCTTTCTGCTACTATGTAGTCCCTGTGAGACTGAGACCACTCACAGATTTCACAAAGTCTATGAGCATCAACGTATCCTAGCTCTGCAAGTGCTCAGGATGCAAATGAAGACGCCAACCTGGGTCTGCACAAAGGAAGCAGGCCAATCGATGGACAAGTCAGGCAGCAGCAGAATTACATGGTATTGTAAGATTCTTAAAGACACTGCATAAAATTTCAGAACTATCTCAACAGAGAAAGACTTTCAATCTTTATGTAAAAAAATCATTAGTGATTATTTTTCACATTTTATGCAATTTAAAATCTTCTTTAAGTGTCATTTATGTAATTAAATAAAGGTCCATATAGTCAAAGCTATGTCTTTGCTGCTGCTGCTGCTGCTAAGTCACTTCAGTCGTGTCCGACTCTGTGCGACCCCACAGACGGCAGCCCACCAGGCTCCCCCGTCCCTGGGATTCTCCAGGCAAGAACACTGGAGTGGGTTGCCATTTCCTTCTCCAATGCAGGAAAGTGAAAAGTCAAAGTGAAGTCACTTAGTCGTGTCGGACTCTTCAGGACTCCATAGACTGCAGCCTACCAGGCTCCTCTGTCCATGGGATTTTCATGTTTTTACCAATAGTCATATACAGATGTGAGAGCTGGATCATAATAAAGGCTGAGCACCAAAGAACTGACACTTTTTGAACTGTGGTGCTGGAGAAGACTCCTGAGAGTCCCCGGAACAGCAAGGAGATCAAACCAGTTAATTCTAAAGGAAATCAACCCAGAATATTCATCAGAAGGACTGATGCTGAAGCTGAAGCTGAAGCTGAAGCTCCAGTACTTTGGCCACCTGATGCAAAGAGCCAACTCACTGAAAGAGACCCTGATGTATTTAAGAAACATAATTAAGAAAAAAAAAAAAAAAAAAAACACAACTAAAACAGTATTTAAAAAAACCTCATAGGCAAATCAAAATCTGTAAAATTATTTGTTCAGATTTACCAAATCATCTCTTACTTCACTGACCCCAGGATAAAGTACAGACTTCTTAGATTCTAGCCCAATTCTGTGTCCTTCTTTTTAACCATATAACCAGTTATTCACTGAAGAGTTTATTTTACTTCTAAAAGACTTTTTTGTTGTGGACAATTTTTTAAAGTCTTTATTGAGTTCGTTACATTATTGCTTCCGTTTTATGTTCTGGTTGTTTTTTTTTTTTTTGGCGGAGAGGCCTGTGGGATCTTAGCTTCGTGACCAGGGATGGAACTGCACTCCCTGGGCTGGATGACGGCAAAGGTTTAACCACTAGACGACCAGGAAAAACCAAAGAAATTTTAACTGACTCTCTTTTGGTCCTGCCTCTATGCCTTTTCTCACGTACCTGGAACACTTACCTTCTCTACCATCTTCTCCTGCCACCCTCAAGTACACTGCAATCCTATTTCAACATTCTGCTTCACAATTTTCTCCCCAATTCCCACTGTCACTATTTTTAACTATCACAGCAACTGTCTGTGCCATGTGCTTGAGTTCTCACTCTAGTTGTCTGAATACACCTTTCCCTAACTTAACCATAAACTAGTCAAGGGAAACTACCTCATAGCTGCTTCTCAAGGTACCTGCCATCCACAGAGACTGATACCTAACTCACTTTTCCTCATGCAAAATTCTATAATCATTCAGGATAGGTGAAATTATGGTATATACAATTCCTCTACTGTGAGTCTGGACAACTCGTCATGTTTCCCAGGTTTTGTATCCTGTGGTCAACAAGACAAAGGAAGTTCTCTTATTTGTCAAAGTACTCTTGAAAAGCTCAGGCTGTACTGGACATCAACTTCAACACTTCAGCTTTCTCCCGTCACCCCATCCCTGCCCCCAGTACTGAACCGGATGGATTGGTAATTTTTTTCAGTTGCGTGCTCAGTTTCTGAGTAGTGTTCAACTCTTTGTGAGCCCACAGATTCCCATCAGGCTCTTCTGTGGAATTTTCCAGGCAAGAATACTAGAGTGGGCTGCCATTTCCTTCTTCGTTTCAGTTGCGTAGCAGATGAAATTTATGGCATGTGTTAAGGGCGCCAGTTGTGCCAACTAATGTATCTTCAGATGTTAGAGTCACAATCAGTTCTTGGTAATCTTTACAGAACTTACTGCAAAGATGCGCCAGCTGTAGTAGTTGCTCAGTAAAGGTCTGTTGAACTCATATGTGGTGGAGTGAGTAGTTTGGTAGTGAATCAATGTTCAGATTGAACACTGCTGATAAACTGGAGTCTGAGGGCAGCTCTCTCTTCTCAGGTTCCTTACTTGTATACAGGAAGAAACTGGTCAGAGAGACTGGCTTCTGACAGGAGTCACTAATCTCAAATCCCTCATTTCTGGAGGAATCATACTTAAGTACAGTTAGTAAAGACAGGAATTTTTAATGGCTGCCAGGAAGGAAGACTTAACACACTCTCTAACCAATCCAATATTTAACAATCCTTATCATCAGAAAATTCTCTTATACCTTCTGTTACAGTTTAACTTTTTTTTTTTCCTTCCTCTTCTTCACCCCAGGCCTGGCTTCGGTGAAGATTAAGAACAGTTGGGCCCGATCTCTCTACAGAAGACTCTTTACTAGAGCAAAAGACTATTATTAAACTGTTCTTCCAGGAAAATAATTTCTTTTTTTTTGTTTTGTTTTAGGTTTCAGTATCCAACATGTTAGTCATTTCTGTGACTTCTTTTCATTGTAAACACAGAACAGGCATTGTCTATTACCCATCACAGTGTGTTAAAGTAGGAGCATAGCCTTCCTATTGCTCTGTCATCCTGTTCAGGCGACTGGGACAGAGTAGAAAGACTAGGTTTAAAATCAGATAGACTCGGGCTCCAGCTCCAGCTTGGTCTCTTGGCTGCTAAGTCATCTCAAAAAAATCATTAGCAGTAGATTCTTCTAAGAGTTGGAAATGAATGGCTACCTGGCTACCTCAAGATGTTGCTGAGATTAAAGCAGACAATGTTGTGTAAGTGGTTTGGAAACAGGCAGGCAGTACATTATTGCTACTTTGGCTAGAGATGAGCTTTAGAAGAAAAAGACTCGGCTGATTTTGCCAAATCTCATTTCAAAAGACTGAAATCTTCATTATTACTCATCTAATGCCTCAAGCTGGGCTGGAAGAAGCACAAGCTGGAATCAAGATTGCCGGGAGAAATATCAGTAACCTCAGATATGCAGATGACACCGCCCTTAGGGCAGAAAGTGAAGAAGAACTAAAAAGCCTCTTGATGAAAGTGAAAGTGGAGAGTGAAAAAGTTGGCTTAAAGCTCAACATTCAGAAAACGAAGATCATCGCATCCGGTCCCATCACTTCATGGGAAATAGATGGGGAAACAGTGTCAGACTTTATTTTTCTGGGCTCCAAAATCACTGCAGATGGTGATTGCAGCCATGAAATTAAAAGACGCTTACTCCTTGGAAGGAAAGTTATGACCAACCTAGACAACATATTAAAAAGCAGAGACATTACTTTGCCAACAAAGGTCCGTTTAGTCAAGGCTATGGTTTTTCCAGTAGTCATGTATGGATGTGAGAGTTGGACTGTGAAGAAAGCTGCAAGCCAAAGAATTGATGCTTTTGAACTGTGGTGTTGGAGAAGACTCTTGAGAGTCCCTTGGACTGCAAGGAGATCCAACCAGTCCATTCTAGAGGAGATCAGTCCTGGGTGTTCTTTGGAAGCAATGATGCTGAAGCTGAAACTCCAGTACTTTGGCCACCTCATGCGAAGAGCTGACTCATTGGAAAAGACTCTGATGCTGGGAGGGATTGGGGGCAGGAGGAGAAGGGGAAGACAGAGGATGAGATGGCTGGATGGCATCATCGACTCAATGGACGTGAGTTTGGGTGAACTCCGGGAGCTGGTGATGGACAGGGAGGCCTGGCGTGCTGCAATTCATGGGGTTGCAGAGTCGGACACGACTGAGCGACTGAATTGAACTGAATGCCTCAACCAACCTGTGGTAAAAGGATTCCCACCCCCGTCCCTCCAGGAAATACTGCTACACCATTAAAATATAAATTCTGGCAGTTACACAGTGAACATTATGTCACTGTGAGGTGGGCATGTGTGGGGGTCAGATGGGAAGGGGCAGAAATGTGGTCCAGTGGAACTCACGCATCATATCAGAGGAGATGCTGGGGTGGGCATCCTGAGAGCATGGGGGGATCCCAGAGTGACCTGCTCTCTCGGCTGTCTCACCTCCATCCACATGGCTCTGCCTGTTTATCCGGAAGCAAAGAAACCTCTCCAGAATGCACACTGAGAGCATCTAACTCGAGTGTGCTTCACCAAACAGGGCCTGGTACAGGCAGTCTGAGAAAAGCATCCAACCTTGGCTTACCATCAACATGCTCCGTTCAGTTCCTCCTCCTCTCCCCTCCTCTTTCTAGCAGGTACAGTTATTCTAGGATATTGGCTTTAGAGAAGGGCACTGCTCAGGAGTAGAAGAAACTGATGAGATCGAGTAACTACAAGTTTAATTCATCTGATTATGGAACTTCTTCCCTCCACTGCTGGACAATAATATTTGGCTGAAGTAGGTGTAGGACACAGAAAAAAATGCCATAAGTGCCTTTAGATCACATAAAGTTATTCTCAATCTAATGGGAGAAGATTGGTTTTCAGTGAATTCTAAATCTGACAGATTGCTACTCAATTTAATATTTACTGAGGGCCCACAAAATGCCTGGCATTCTCTTACATTTCAGGGGTTCAATCCAAATAGTTAACTCTTAGTTAACTTCCTTTTAGTAAGGCATTTCTAAAGAAATAGGACTTTACAATAATCAAGACTAGCCACTGATCTGTGAAGAAAAGAATGGATCTCAAAATACGAAAACACTATGAAGGATCACAAAACTCCCTGGGGCAGAAAAGAGAAAACTTGGATTTAATACCATACAAAGTGCAGAAATATGCAAGCACTGACCCCAGCCATGGTCCACCTGGGAAACACGGGGAGATGGGTTTCAACGGGAGCTGCATCCTTATGAATCCCCACTAACATGGTTGCACTTGTTCGGAAGTAAAGAAAGAAGTTGTCTGCTATGACCAGAGCAGAATGGCTTGGCAGGAGAGACTGGCTGAAGAGTTGCTGCCGCTGCTTTAACCCCCTGCAAAAAAGACTCTGTTTTAAGGAAATTGGTTTTGTAGCCATGAGTAATCACTGAACAGAAGGGACTTAACAGGACATACATTTTAAAAGATTAACCTGATTGCAGAGTTTAAGAAAAGGAAAACTGCAATTCTGAAGGACCAGTTCCAGCAGTTGGCCCCCAACCTTTCTGGCACAAAGGACCAGTTATGCAGAAGAACTTTTCCACGGATGGGAGTGGGGATGGTTCAGGGGGCAATGCAAGTGATGGGGAAGGATGAGGAGCAGCGGCAGATGCAGCCTCACTGTTTACCCCTCCGCTCACCTCCTGCTGTGCGGCTGGGTTCCTAACAGGCCGCAGACTGGTACCAGTTGGTGGCCCAGGGGTTGGGGACTCCTGAGTCACACGACTCCTGTGACCATTCAAGGACCTTAACTGAGGTGTTGATTAATAACGTTCTGAACAAGTCTTAGTAAGTTGACCTGCTTCACTGACAACTATGAAAATTAGAAAGATTACAGTATCCTCATGTTTTTGAATCAAAAATCTCCAACTCTTCTGGAAACCAGTGCTTTCCTGACTCTGCTACACTTATTGCTATCCAAGGCCTACTACTGGTCGGTCTACTTCTACTTTCAAAAATTTAAATATTAAAAATTGTATTATTATTGGTTCTTGTAGGTTGGTATTTAGTTTCACAAAAGCAGCTCAAACGTAAATGGTTTAAAAAAATACAAACTAATTTTTTTTTTAAAAGTTGGGATTGTTTTGAATTGAAACAAATATCATCAGATTTAATTCAAATTGATTTTTCCAGAAACACAAAATCTGGTGATGCTTTTTCCTGCTCTGCAATGACATCTCCTTCTTTTAATGCACAATCCTATCAATCTCTCCCTCTCCATCCCCCGTTTCCCTGACTATACTAAGATTCTGAAAAGCTAACCCAGGGAAAACATTTATGGCCATGCAAAAAGACTTATAAAAACAATTAAAAGTAAAATTGGCACTAAATAACTTCACGTTCAGTGAAGGATACTACTATGTTAAGGACATGTGAAGAAGATGCTTAAGGCAAAATCAAGACCAGATAAAAAGTATAGCATCTACGAGGGTTACTGTGATTAACTTGTCACATAAATATGTTTAAGACAAAATGATTGAGCACTATAAAACTATTAAAAAGGTCTCCTGCTGACATTTTATCACTAGACATGTCACACTGCTTTTCTTTCACAGGGAAAAAACAACTGAAAATTCGTTTACTGAGAGCAGCGATATATAACCTTATCCCTTAAATAACTCATGCTTTCCTTTTAAGCTTTTCATTCCCCAAATAAAACTTTGTCATCTATATTGCATTCCAAAACGAAGGACTTTTTATCTCAGTACAGTGGGAAGAATTTCTCAGGACGTCTTCCAGCCCTTTTATTGAGTATTGTACAAATTATGAATGAATATATTTTATTTAAAAACATGTTATTGACAGAAATCTATCAATAATAATGTGGGTATTGTCAAGGGCCTGTCAATATTAATGTAATTATGATTAAGGGCATAACATGGATTTTTAGCTATAATACCAAGTAACATCTCCAGCATTACTGCTATCAATAAACACATTATTATTGACCTGTTTCAAGATGCTCAGTACTAGATGTATTACCATTAGGCATGTTTGTCAATGCATACTGCTGACAAAAATTCTACATTTAAATTTACAGTCTTTGCAAACTTTGTCAGCAGAAACATGTGATTCCCAAGCAATCGCTAACGTTTCAAATCCATCCACACACTCTCTGCCAGGCTATTCTTTTCCAGACCCACAATCATCAACTGATTTTCAGTACAACAATGTTGCTGCCACACGGTCTTAAGGGTTCTGGTGATATAAATGGATGAGACCATTTCTGCCTTTTAGTTGTGTCTTTTTTTTAATCTTAAGTGGCATTTCACATTAGGAGGTTATACGAATAAAGTTCTACAACCTGAGATCTTAAGCTTTGAACCTCTACCCTACTATTTTATTTCCTTTGTGTAGTCAGATAGATTTACTGTCCATTGTATTGGAATCAATACTAATAAATGGGACATGCATCAAAGAGAGATTTTAACAGGACGTTGATTCCCAGAACGCACTGCAAAGATGAGCAAAAGAGGAAAAAACCTATGGCGGGGACCCATTAGACCCTTGTGACCTTTGGCACTGTGAACAGGCCTAGAAATCAACAACTGTAAGTTCAAATCCCACTTCTGCCATAGCCTTGCTAAGTGACATGTCACTGCTGTTTCGTTCATCTCGTTCATCAAATATAAACGAAGTCCTGATAGCTTATAGGTATCTGATGATATAAACCCCAACTGTGCTCATTTGGCGGAGAAGGCAATGGCACCCGACTCTGGTACTCTTTCCTGGAAAATCCCATGGGCAGAGGAGCCTGGTAGGCTGCAGTCCATAGGGTTGCTACAAGTCGGACACGACTGAGCGACTTCACTTTCACTTTTCACTTTCATGCATTGGAGAAGGAAATGGCAACCCACTCCAGTGTTCTTGCCTGGAGAATCCCAGGGACGGCGGAGCCTGTTGGGCTGCCGTCTATGGGGTCGCACAGAGTCAAACACGACTGAAGAGACTTAGCAGCAGCAGCAGCAGTGGGTATGTAACAGAATGTCTCTACAATGTATCCTAAGGATACACTTCCAAATAGCACATATTTTTCAAACACATGAACCACGGTAAGTTATTCTTTTTATTTGGAGAGAATTGGGAATTCAACTCAAAGACTAAAATCTCCACCACTATAATCAGTCTTACACAATTGAGCACCTTACCTATTTCACTTACGATATATTTACTCAGGTATCTAGAAGTAACACAAACTTTTTTTTTTTAAACCTGGGGACGGAATCTCCCATTACTTTGGCCTTTCTTCACAAATACATTTTAAGCATGGCACTCATCCTCTCAGAAAACTGATACTTTTGAGTCTTTGAGGGAGAAAGCACACTGTGGAAACAAAGAGCAAATGTCTGAGTGAACACAGGGCAGGAGACTTAAGCTGGTTCCGATTAGTTCTATATTCTGGTTCACCAACAGGCTGTGTGACTCTGGGCAAGTCATTTGACTACACTATACTCTTCAGCAGTTAAAAAAAAGTCTTATAAAAAGTCTACCTCTCTAGAATCATCATGGGAATTATTTTAGAAAACCCTGGAAGAGAAGATAAAAAGTAAAAGTACAGTCATTTCCAACTGTAGTAAGGGTTAATGTCAAACATGAGTAAGGAAAAGGCTAAAGAAAGTAGAGACATCAGAACAGTAGCACCCATGAGACAGACTCAATCCTCACAGAAAAAATACAGCGAAGCCTGACGGAAGACAAACCCAAACGATTTGGGAGTTTACAACTGTAGTAAACCTATACTACTTACTTCCTGGATATGGAGTGCTAATAAGCGACCACTACAGCTAAGTACCCTTTGCAAAAAAATCAAATATTAAATTATTTAATCCTTACAATGTTATGAAAGAGGTTCTTCTGGTATTTTGTTTTAAAGCAAGGAAATTGAAGCACAGGGAGATGACTTGCGTGAAATAACACAAGGAGGAATGGTGGGGCCATGCTCTACACCAGCCTCCTCTATGGACAGGTGACGGCAGACCTCAAAGATGAACATAAACCCCTTAGGATGTCACTGCAGGACATGCAGATGGGGCTGTTTAAGAGACTAAGTACGAAGTGATGAAGAGCACCGGTATGAACTTCAGCAAAAACTGTAATCCAAGGATGAACAAACAAAAGACATGGGAAACTTAAGAGAGCGACTAGACCTTCAAGTACTCTATAAATTTGGAGAAAGGTTTTAGGATCTAACTGCCCAAGAAGACAATTCTAAATGACTTCAAGATTATTGGAACACAGGTTTAATTGCACATTTTATGGAACACGAGAGAATATGAAAACAGCCACAAGGGAACAGAGGTATCAGCAACGGAAGAGGAGAAAGTACCACGGGATACATACTCTGAAGAAGGCACTAGATGTTTTCTTTACAGTTTCATGACACAGTCAATGTTATGTCCACTTTAAGAAGTCAAAAATTAAGAGGGGTCTGATAACGTGCTTAAGGTCAAGCTGGCGATTTAGTAAATGCTAGAAAAATGGTGGAACATACAAAAGGAAGTCAGTATAGATATTTGCTAAGCTTGGATCAAATTCAACATCACAGAACTCAAAACAAAATTTTTTCTCTCAAGATACTTCTGAAGACCAGACTGCCAGTCAAGCTCTCAGGACTGTAGATGGGAGAAGAAATTCAAGGAAGCTGGTAAAGTTTCCCACGTTGCCTGGAATTCACCTTACCTACTTTCCCTGCCTTTCCATGTGGTC
The DNA here is from genome assembly GCF_027580195.1 of Bos mutus. NCBI lineage: Eukaryota > Metazoa > Chordata > Mammalia > Artiodactyla > Bovidae > Bos > Bos mutus. The sequence goes on along the minus strand of NC_091630.1, from coordinate 41,884,437 downwards.
AGAGAACCATTTGAAGAAACTGAATGTCAAAAATTAACCAAAGGAATATGGGGGTGAGAAAAGGAGGTGCAAACAAATATTATGAACACACGTAATATGGGAAGTAAAGGCAATGCTAACTCACATGACCCTGGAAAGGAACAGGTGTGCATAATCAAAATGGAATTACTCTAGAGCTCTTTTTTTTTTTTTTTTAGGTTTTAATAGTTAAAAAGAAAGAAAAGATAATTTGGATGAAATTTTATCTCATGTTATTGACAAACAGGTAAAAAAGAAGAGCTCTGCAAAAAAAAAAAAAAAAAAAAAAAAATAGATAAAAAGCAATCTAAAAAAGGGGATTTTGATTCCAGAGATGAGAAAAGATGTGAGAAATTTAGAGTACACAATGGGAAGGCCTCTTGGGTGGCTCAAGTGGTAGAGAATCCACCTGCCAATGCAGGAGATGATCCCTGGGTTGAGAAGATCCCCTGGAGGAGGAAATAACAACCCACTCCAGTATTCTTGCCTGGAGAATCCCACAGAGGAGCCTGAAGGACCACAGCCCATGGGGTTGCAGGGAGTTGAGCACGACTTAGCAACTGAACACACACACACAGGGAAGGACAGAGGGTGCTAAACACCCTCTTCCCTGCTCCCACGTGCAGAAATTAGTGCCAGGATGACAGATGTGGGGCAAGTGGGACAGTCAGGGCTTTTCTCCTGAGGTTTCTTCCACATTCCAAAGGAACTGAAGAGGACCATGGAATGTGTGAAAATGCTGTCATTTCACAGCAAAGAGAAAAGAGAACGTCCAATGTGCTTCTAGGTTGTTCAACTCAGATAATAAAGTGAAGAAAGAGGCCAGTGACTCAGAGCAGAACTTCTGTCCATGAATAAAGACTGCTTTGTCTTGTGCTACAGGAACCAGAGCACGGTGGCGTGCAAAAGGCGAAGAAACTAAAAATTTACTTTATACTTTAGGGAAAACGTGAGGCTAGGACTTGGAACTTTACTAGTAAAATGATGTTAGGTAAAACTGCTAACATCTTTAAGGTTCAACTGCCAAAAATGGAAAATATCTGCCCTCCCTATTGCAAAGACTGCTATGAGCTTCAAAAATAAGCAAAAATTAAAAAGTAGGGGGAAAAGAGAAAAAGACTAACTGTGATCAAAAACAAAGTATTAAACTTAAAATCTGTATACAACCACAAAGGTTTGTGACTTTTGGTAATGAATTAACTGTGCACATATGCATTTTATTGTTTAAAAACCTGTAACAAATGAATGCAAGTTGAATACAAATGAACAATTAATTTACAAAACAAAATTATAAGGCTAGTAGGAAATATATTAAGTAGTCTAAGACACAAATTTAATTTTCTTAACAGGACTACTGTTTTTCAAGCAGAACAGAAAAGAATAAGTTGTTTTTGTAAAATACTGCTGAGGGTCAACTTGCTTTGTCTCTCCTCTGCATGACTCCAGGGCACTTCTACAAGAATTCTTCCACAGAACAGTTTTAAAACCACAGACTGAGTGCTCCTCCTAATTTCTAAAAATGAGGAGAATAAGGCCAAGAGGCAGAGCTGGTCAGGAGTAGAAACTCAACTCTCTTGATTCAGTCTAGCATGTTCTTTGCTGTGTCCTCTTCTGTTTTTTCCCCCATTTCTAAGAAAAATAAAATAAGAGGTTCTTTTTCACTTGTATTGTCAATAAAGAATTCCTAACTCCACTCTTTCTTTTCTTCCAAATCTCCTTCTGACTCAAGACTATTCAACTTTAATGTTTCTGGATACAAGAAATGGATAATATGGGCAAGATGAGGGAGAAGATACAGTGACAAGAAAGAGTCGGTCATCCTGAAATATTCTGCCAAGGCTTAACTAAAGGTAACCCATTAGGGGAAGGCGTTCAGACTGTAAACTGGTGTGGATGGAACCTCAGCCTACCTATAATTTCTACTGTTCAGATATAGTGTTCCAGGGACATCACAGAATAACAATACCATTAGATGTGAACAGTCTACAACTTAGTCTCATTCTGTGAACAGCCCTTTCACTAAATGTAGTATTTTCGAAAAATGGGACCTAAAGATAAGAAGTAAACAGTGAGTTTTAAGGCCTCACAAGAAAAATGACTTATATTCTATTTGTCAGGTATCAATGTTAAATGTAACTCACTCATTGTAAGTTATTTTCTAAGAAAATTCTCAGTAGTTTTTTCTCCCCCCAAAAATTAAAATTGCTTTTAAGTTTATAGGCTTTTAAAAATATTGGAAACTTAAGCCTACTCAACTTTTTGGTACCAAACAGCGCTATACACGAACCATCAGATATTAAGAAAAGTTTGGACCCTCAGTAATTCTTAAGCCGTTCGAAAGGGTTAAATCTCACCACCACCAAGTGACAGGAAACGATTTCCAAGTATGTTCTAGAAAATTACTTCCCAGAACGCAAAGGAAGCTCAAATCTAGCTGTCCTTTTTTTTTCTAAGAATGCCATCCTAAGACTATTTTTAGGCGTTTAGGTTTGCTCCACTGCCTTTCCCAAAATCAGACTCTGCCTCTTCCAGGAAGACAGGAAGCCAATTAAACAGGGAAACAAGCAAAGGGCGACAATTACAAGGTCGTGAAACTCCACGCCCTCCCAGTTGTAAGCAAGACCGCAGGTCCACACTCCGACTCTCTCGGGCGACACTGACCTTAGGAGTCTGCGAAACGCCCCGCTCCGAGTAACTGTTTCTGAAACATCACTGGGAAGCTTGGCTTTTCCAAGCCGAACCTGCGGTCCACAAGCTTCCGGAACTCGTGGGTTTGCGGAGTGACGCAGAACCCGGAAGTGCCTGGAAAAAAAAAAAAAGTGGAACTAAACCAACGAGAACCACGCTTTAACGCTCAGCGAAACGCCGAACTCCGACGAGCCGAAGGGCCGAAGAGCCGACGAGCCGAAGGGCCGAAGAGGACACCCGCGCGCTGATTGGTCTGCTGGCCGTGGGGGAAATCCGCATCTGATTGGCAGGAAAGGCGCGAACCCGGCAGCCCGGGTCCTGGGGCCGCGCGTGGGGAGGCCACCGGGTCAAGGGGCCGCGGGGAAGCCAGGGCTCTGGAGGGCCGGGCTTTCCCTGCCTTCAGACAACGGCAGCCGGCCTCTGAACGAGTGCCGCCGAGTGGCGGCGGGGTGCCTCCGCGTCTTGGGGGCTCTTCGCTCGCCAGGTTGGAGGGCCCACTGCGAGATGGCCGGGTGGGGATGGGAGCCTCCGGCTGCAGCTGCAGCATCCGGGCTGGGGCAGTTTTTGCAGCGCGTGGCTGCCGTGGCGGGAGGGGCGAATGGCTGGCTGGCCTCTGCGGACTCAGGGAGGCAGGTGGCCTTCAAAGCCTCGGCCCGGGAGGCCTTGCCCTACGAATTGGACCCTTTCTCGCTCGCAGAAATCAGCGCCTTGAGCTCCCTGCCGCGGGGTCGGTGTGAATCATCCCAGACCTTTAGAAACGCGGACAGTAGGGTCCCCCAGCCCTGGGGAGCTGAGGCAGGATTTCTAGTACTAAGGGCCCGAGGGAAGGTATTTTTTGAGCATTGATCAGGCAATTATGTGTAGCCGGCGTTGAGAATCGCCTCTGCCTATAATAAAGGGATGGCCTTATCTGTCTGGCTTGTTTGCTTAAAGGTTTGAATGAAGTCAGTGGGTACAAGCTCTCTGCACTCAGTAGGTCTTAAAAACTTTTAAGCGCATGTCTCCCCCCGCTGTGCCTTCTCAGAACCCAGGAGCACGCAGACCTGCAATAAATGTGTTGACAGACATTGGAGAGCTCATGCTGTAGAAGCAGTGTTTGATTAATTATCCCGTGGAACAGTTGTTATTGAGAATTTGAAATATTATGGACAAGATAAAAGAACATTTATTGATGAAGTCTTACATTGTTAAATTTGTTTTTATGTTGAAGGTACACAATTAGCATCACTTACACCTGGAATTTTGTCCTCTTCCATATATTAAGGAGATCAGAAAGATCAGGCCTAAAAGAAGATGGTGATGGTTTCTTGAATTAATAAAATTCCCACTACAGGTACCAATAGTATAAATGAGATTGGCTTTCCTGATGGCTCAGAATGCGCCTGCCAGTGCAGGAGATGCAATTTCCATTCCTAGGTGGGAAAGATCCTCTGGAGAAGGGCATGGCAACCCACTCCAGTATTCTTGCCTGAGAAATCCCATGGACAGAAGGAGCCTGATGGACACTCCATGAGGTTGCAAAAAAGTCAGACACCTGGTAGCGACTGAACAGCAAAGGAGCTCCAAGTTGAAAGGATATGTGGTTCTCTTAGGTACAGGAGGGAAGGTGTCTCCAGAGCTCCAGTTGGCCAACTAGTTGCTGCTGGCCACCTGAAGCGTGGGTAGGCTGGATTGATGTCTGCTCTGTGTGTAAGATGCACACTGTATTTCTAAGATAAAAGGTAAGAAAAGAAAAGAATGAAAACTACCTCATTTGTTGCATTGGCTACATGTCAACGTGAGAATGTTTCAGAAAATGTCAAATTACATATATGGCTCCTCATTTACATTGATGTTGGGTAGGGCTGTTCTAGAGGGTAAGAAAAGCTCTTTGAAGAAGACCAAGTCTTTCATGTAGCAATTATAAAGGAAGGTAACCATGTTGAGCCTACATCTGTGCTTCACTTAATTTTTATGAAAAGGAGAAAATAGGACTCTCCCCCCACAAAAAAAAAGACTAACATAGGGGAATTTTCAGAATGCAAGTTTTAATTCATGGAGCCTTATGTATGTCACATGAAAATATCATGATATCAGTTGATAATAAAAAGACCAAGCTATCAAGAAATTTGAATTATGTTTTAAGGAGTCTGATTATTAGGGCAAAGCGTATAGAACATTTAAGATTTCTATTGAAAATGTTTCAGATAGCCTCTGGGTTTTACCACTTAACCTCTAGATATGGTGAACTTTTTTCAGTTTTCCAGTGAGGTTTCAGGTAAGCTTTTCCAATACATTTATTTTTCATTCATTTATTTAATAAAAGCCTGCTGAGGGTTCTGGGTATTGCAAGGCAGTGTTATAAAGTTGAACACTCAGACATAGCCCTTACTCTCTCCTAACTAACCAATATCAGTTCAGAAACAGTGAAAAAGTACATAATAACCAAGGCATAGTGTCTTTTGTCTTTGAATGAGTGCTTTACCTTGGTAAATTCCACACATTGTCTTCAACCCAGTATTTATATATTACTGCTCATGTATTAATGAAGAGTCTTATAAGGACTAGATAAGGGTTTAAAATATGTTGGTAAAAAAATCAAAGTATACTTAATTCATCTGTTAATTGTCAGAACTTAAAAAAGAAAATAAATTTGAGTATTCACCTTTAAATAGAAAAGATGAAAAAATTACAATACCATCATATTTATGATACCTTCTTTTAGCCTTTCAGCAACTTTTAGGTTATAAGGAATTTAATAATAGAAATGTAAAAGAGACATTGATTTATGCCCCTAACATAGTTTAAAATTGCTGACTTTAAAAAGCTAAATTTATTTTAGCATATTACAAAGTTCTTAAATCAATATATTTGAGTCTTTTAGGAAAAAGGTAAACATAAATCTTATGTTAGTTTACTACTGCTGCTGTAACAAATTATTGCAAAGTTAGTGGCTCAAAACAACACCAGTGTATCATCTTACAGTTCTGTGGTCCTAAGTCCATCTGGGGTCTCCCTGGGCTAAAATCAAAGTGTCATGGGTCTGTGTTCCTTTCTAGAGCATCTGGGGAAGAATCAGGTTTTTTTTGTTTATTCAGATTGTTGACCAGATTCAGTTGCTTGCTATGGTAGTATTGAGGCCCCTGGTTTCCTTGCCAGCTATTAGCTGAGGGATGTTCCCAGCTTCTAGAAGCCATTCACATTCCTTGGGTTGTGGCCCTCCTGCTCTATCTTCAGTCACCTGTCGTAGGTTGAGATCCTCTCATCCTTCTGATTCCTCTTACCTTTTCTTTAATTTCAGTAAACCTGTTCGGTTGAGCCTACCTAGAAAATCCAGGATAATCTCTCCATGTCAAAGTCTGCAACCTTAACCACATCCTTCAAGTCCCATTTGCTGTAGTGAAGTGACATACTCATGGGTTCCAGGGATTAAGGCATGGGCATTTTTAGGGGTCATTTTTCTGCCTACCATAGATCTTAATTGGGCCCATGCAGTATAACCATAATTTCGTTTTTGTTTTCTGGAAATATTTTGAAAATGTATTAAGGTACATATACAATCCAGGGTATCCATGAGAGTAAAAGCAGCAGGGAAAACTGTTATTCTTGTCATTCTGCCTACCATAGATCTAAATTGGGTCCATGCAGTATAGCCATAATTTCTTATCAGTACTCTCAGTACTTTAGGATAGAATAACAATGTTTATAATAACAGGTAGACTGATGCTGAAGCTTGAAGTTCTAATACTTTGGCCACCTGATGTGAAGAGCTGACTCACTGGAAAAGACCCTGATGCTAGGAAAGATTGAGGGCAGGAGGAGAAGGGGGCAATAAAGGATGAGATGGTTGGATGGCATCACCAACTCAACGGACACGAGTGTGAGCAAACTCCAGGGGATAGTGAAGGACAGGAAAGCCTGGAGTGCTGCACTTATGGGGTTACAAAGAGTTGGACATGACAGTAACTAAACAACAACAAACTTTATTGGATGTTTCATATATTCCAGGCACTATTCTCGGAGAAGGAAATGGCACCCCTCTCCAGTACTCTTGCCTGGAAAATCCCATGGATGGAGGAGCCCGGTAGGCTGCAGTCCATGGGGTTGCTCAGAGTCGGACAGGACTGAGTGACTTCACTTTCACTTTTCACCTTCATGCATTGGAGAAGGAAATGGCAACCCACTCCAGTATTCTAGCCTGGAGAATCCCAGGGACAGGGGAGCCTAGTGGGCTGCCGTCTATGGGATCGCACAGAGTCGGACACGACTGAAGTGACTTAGCAGCAGCAGCAGGCACTATTCTAAACCCTTTTTCTGCATTTACTCTTGGTCCTCAGAAATGCCCCAGGAGATAAGCGCTGTTGTCCCCACTTACAGATAAGCAAACAGGTACAGAGTAGGAAAGTGACTTGCCTACTTCTCACAGCTGTTAAGTGGTGGAATGAGGATTTGAATCTACATGGTCTGTCTGATTCCAGGGCCTCTGCAGGCTCTGACCCACAACATAGAAGAAATAATTTTGAACATTTGGATTTACTAACCATGCTTTAGAGATATAGTGACTATGAGTTCAGGCTCTAGTATCACAATGTGTGGATTTATATTCTATCTTTACCAGTTACTTGATGACCTGGACAAGTTACCTAACCTCCCTGGGTCTCAATTAACAACAAACTGAATTCATAGTAACACTTGAGGATTAAATGAGACACTATAAAAGTATGTACTTAGAACAGTGCGTCTGCATGAGCTATTGCAGCTATAATTATTGATGGCAGTTCAACTTCTAAAAACAGCAGTTTATTGTAAAAAGGAGTGTTTCCTTTATGAAAATTCAGTCGCTTTATGAAGTAAAAACTGAAAGTTAATCTTTTTCCTTTTCAAAGACCACACTGTTTTCTCCTTCCCCAGTCGATAATTACTCTCCGATCCAACCCAGCTGCCATCGTTCTGGCAATGTTACTTTTTCCAATCAGGTATTACGCTGTTGTACACTTAGGCACTTTGTCCAGACTCTAGTTCCCCTAGGTTAACACCCAAATCCCTTAGAAAGGCACCAGGACTCAAACTCCAAGTACCCTGTGCTGCCCGGTGTGTACACAGCCCCCATTTCTAACTTCAATTTTCTTTTGCAATTGTTCCTGGAGGAGACATAGTGCTAACATACCACTCCAAACCTACCCCCTCTTCCAATAATCTTTGCTGCCATTGCTTCAATTCAAACTGTCATGCTTTCTGCACTTAAAGTCATCCCCAACAAATTCATGGCCTCCAGTCTTACCACCCTTCAAACTTTTATTGCTCGCCTCCCTGTTCACCAGAATAGTCTTTCTAAAATACAAAACTCCACATTACTGTCCTCCTTCAAACCCTTCATTGTCTTTTCCAGACCCCATTCCTGCAAATATTATTCCTTTCCTTACATCTCTTAACACCGACTAAGTGCTTCTACTGTTGCATTCAAGGTATGCTTATTTAAGAACTTTCTTCTTGCCTTCTAAATCATGAACACATCGATAGGGATTAAGAGATGCTTTTGCTTGCATGAATTTATTCCATTATTTTGTTACTGCCTATGTACATGTCTGTCTGTTGTCTCTGAAATGTGAAATCTTTAAGGGGAGGCTTGTGGTATTATTTCTCTTTACCTGTGTGCCCAAGAGGTAGAAGGTGCTTAGTCATTGTGAATGAATGAATAAAGAAAAATAACCCCACATACATACAATTGAAAAAATGCTGCTTAAATCCCCAAATGTGTTTATTGAGACTATATAAGGTCCTGACTAGAAGCTACATAACTGGTAGTTAACAGCATGGACTCTGGAGTCAGAGTGTTTGGCTTTGAATTCTGACTCTGCCACTTATTACCTGTTCACTATGAACCTTGAGTCTATTCTTTGTAAAACAGGGATGATAACAGTATAACTATCTCTTTGGGTTAATAGAGCCAAATGAGTTCATGTTTATGAAGTGTTTACACATAGTAAATATTTTGTAAGTGTTGGTTAAGTAAAAATATGATAGTTTATGTTTTTATTACTCTTATAGCCCACCAGGCTCCTCTGTCCATGGGATTCTCCAAGCTAGAATACTTAAGTGGGTTGCCATTTCCTTCTCCAGGGAACCTTCCCAAGCCAGAAATCGAACCTCGGTCTCCTGCATCGCAGGTAGATTCTTTACCAGCTAAGCTACAAGGGAAACCCTGATAATAGCTAATGTCCTTATAATACAGTGATAAAAAATACCACAGTGTTTTGTAATTGTGATATTTAACTAGAGGTTTTTAAACTTTCAATGATTTTTAATATCTTAAAAATATATAAAATATATTTTGATGAGTAAAGTTGTGATGTTGTATGTTGCCCTGTAAAGAGGCCAAGGAACTGAGGGCAGCACCTGGCCAAAAGCCAGAAAGGAACCAAGGTCCTGAGTCCAGTAGCTTGCTAGGAACTGAGTCCTACCAAGGACTAGATCTTAGAAGTGGACCTTTCTCTGGTTGAGCTTTGAGATGCCTGCAGCCCCAGTGAACACCTTGATCGCAGCCTTGTGAGAGATCTTGAGCCAAAGGACACTGCTAAACCTCACCCAGATTCCTGATCCATACAATTATGAGATAATAATTTTTAAAGCCATTACATTTGAGATAACTTGTTACACAGCAGTAGATAGCTAACATGTGTCTGTGTGTGTACTCAGTCATGTCTGAATATTTGTGACCCCATGGACTGTAGCCTACCAGGCTCCTCTGTCCATGGAATTCTCCAGGAAAGAATATTGGAGTGGGTTGCCATTCCCTTCTCCAGGGGATCTTCCTGACCCAGAGATCAAACTGGGGTCTCCTGCATTGCAGGAAGATTCTTTACCATCTGAGCTACCAGGGACTAATATATTAATGCTATTTCAGTACAAATGTGTAACAAAAACACTTGGAATGAAAGGCAACTTTGTTGGTTTCCTAGTTATTAATCAAAGCTCTTTCTACTGAAAACAATGATGATAATAATAAAATTAGAATATTGGTAGTAATTTACATTTTTTGAATGCCTACCAGAATATAAGGCACCTTTCCAAATTATATTTATAAATATCAGTTCAGTTCAGTAGCTCAGTCATGTCAGATTCTTTGCAAACCCATGGACTGCAGCACTCCAGGCCTCCCTGTCCATCAGCAACTCCCAGAGTTTACTCAAACTCATGTCCATTGAGTCGGTGATGCCAACCAACCATCTCATCCTCTGTTGTGCCCTTCTCCTCCTGCCTTCAATCTTTCCCAGCATTATGGTCTTTTCAAATGAGTCAGGTCTTCACATCAGGTGGCCAAAGTATTGGAGTTTCACCTTCAGCATCAGTCCTTCCAGTGAGTATTCAGGACTAAATTCCTTTAGAATTGACTGGTTGAATCTCCTTGCAGTCCAAGGGACTCTTAAGAGTCTTCTCCAACACCACAGTTCAAAAGCATCAATTCTTCAGCGCTCAGCTTTCTTTACAGTCCAGCTTTCACATCCATACATGACTACTGGAAAAACCATAGCTTTGACCAGATGGACCTTTGTTGGCAAAAAATGTCTCTGCTTTTTATATGCTGTTTAGGTTGATCATAACTTTTCTTCCAAGAAGCAAGCATCTTTTAATTTCATGGCTGTAATCACCATCTGCAGTGATTTTGGAGCCCCCAAAAATAAAGTCTGACACTGAAACACTGTTTCCCCATTTATTTGCCATGAAGTGATGGGACTAGATGCCATGATCTTAGTTTTCTGAATGTTGAGCTTTAAGCCAACTTTTTCACTCTCTTCTTTCACTTTCATCAAGAGTCTCTTTAGTTCTTCTTCACTTTCTGCCATAAGGGTGGTGTCATCTGCATATCTGAGGTTATTGATATTTCTCCCACAAATCTTGATTCCAGCTTGTGCTTCTTCCAGCCCAGCGTTTCTCATGATGTACTCTGCATATAAGTTAAATAAGCAGGGTGACAGTATACAGCCTTGATGTACTCTTTTCCCAATTTGGAGCCCAGTCTGTTGTTCCTTGTCTGGTTCTAGCTGTTACTTCTTGACCTGCATACAGATTTCTCAGAAGGCAGGTAAGGTGGTCTGGTATTCCCATCTCTTGAAGAATTTTCCACAGTTTTTTGTGATCCACACAGTCAAAGGCTTTGGCATAGTCAATAAAACAGAAGTAGATGTTTTTCTGTAACTCTTTTGCTTTTTTGATGATCCAACGGATGTTGGCAATTTGATCTCCATTTCCTCTTTTCTAAATCTAGCTTGAACATCTTGGTCATGGTTCATGTACTGTTGAAGGCTGGCTTGGAGAATTTTGAGCATTACTTAACTAGCATGTGGGATGAATGCAATTGTGTGGTAGTTTGAGCATTCTTTGGCATTGCCTTTCTTTGGGATTGGAATGAAAACTGACCTTTTCCAGTCTTGTGGTCACTGCTGAGTTTTTTTTAATGCAACAGCTTGTAAGATTGTTGTTTTTTGTTGTTTAATTGCTAAGTTGTCTCTGACTCTTGTGACCTCATGGACTGTAGCATGCCAGGTTCCTCTGTTCATGGGATTTCCCAGGGAAGAATACTAGAACGAGTTGTCATTTCCTTACCCAGGGGATCTTCCCGACCCACCTGAAGTTCCTCTTGTGTCTCCTGCATTGTAGGTGGATTTTTTACCACTGAGTCACCAGGGAAACCCCATAAGATAGGTATTAATTATAATTATCTCCATTTTATAAGTAATGGAATTAGAGCTAAGGGAGGTTAAATAAAGGACATGCCCAAGATCCCCAGTTGAGTAACAACATATTGGCAAGATTTGAACCCAGGCTGTGTGACTAGAGTTTTCTCTCTGAACTACTATAATAAATTGTTCCCTAAAGATCCATGATCTAAGGCAAAGGTGACGGGTGTGGCAGGAAGAAAGGGCAGCACTCTGAGTTCACAGGGAAATGAGCTTAATCCTGGTCTAGGAAATGCTGGGGTGCCAGGGCGGCATCTGATCTGACTTTCAAATGCTGGGTGGAATTTAGGTGTGTGGCTCTTAGAGGAAGGAGTCTATCAGCTGAGCAAAAAGTTGGAAAAGCATGAGACACAGACAAGAAAACATCACCTCACAGTGTGTCTGGAGCTCAGCTAGTGGGAGATAAACTTATGTAGTTTGGAACTTGGTTATAGTTCTGTGAAAGATTTTGAATATTTTTAATAAAAAAAAAACTACCTCTTGAGTTTTTTTTTTTTTTTTATAGTAGCTTAAATCAAGTACCTCTTAGTTTAAACTATACTGCAAAACTGTTAGAGAGAGGATATTTTGGTGAATTTGAAATAGAAAATCTGATTGTATGGGTTGTATGAAAATATGAAATTTAATTACCATGAAGTGCAAAAGAAAAATAGAAATATACACAGAACATTTCATGTAGTTAAATTTCTTAACACATTCAAAGATGTGTTCAGTTTGTATTTAGTTTCAGTAAAACTGCAAGGATATCAAAATTTGTAGACCTTTTTATTTCCTTGTAAAAACAATACTATTGGTGGTTACATTCAAAGCACATTAAGTATTTCACTAAAAACAGAGCCTAGAGAAATTAAAAAAAGTTATGATTGTGTGTTTAGTTACCTGGGAGTGGACCTTGAAAACAGTACTATGTAAGGCATTCATATGAGCAGGGCTTAAAATATTATCCTTTTTCTCAAAACATCATTCAAGTGCACTAGATGGAAATTTAATTTTGTAAGATGTCTGTACTGTTCAAATTTGTTTATGGTGTGAGCTTTCAATTTAGACAATTTATCATTACTTGGAGAGGAACTTTTTCTCTTAAGCCAGATTGAGTTTCCTTTCCAGGGAATAGATGAATCCAGGAAAAATGTTTCCACAGCTCGTACCTAGCCAAAAGCCATGGCCATGGAGGAATGGAGAGCTCATTGAATAATGACAAAAGGAAAATATGTAATCCCCTTTCCCTTAGCCTCTCGTGCCCTTGACTTGTCTCAAAACTCTCCAGTCCATAGATTCAAGCAGTGTCTATTTTGATTCTCAAATTTAGGGGTTGAACTTCTGCTTCACAACAGTATTAAGCAGATGATTACAAATATGATATACCTACAGAGGTCTGACTCTAGTTTGTCTGACAATCGTATAATCTTTGGAAGGTCTCTTTATGACCTTTGGAAGGTCTCTTAACTGTCATGAGCATTGATTTCTTATTCTCACATCTGTTTGACATATCCTCAAAGATTCCTTTTGGTTTTAATGGATTAAGATTCTAAAGGCCAATTTTGCATGACTGCAGTTTCACCCCAATGCTACATTTAAACACTTGGGTTTCCATGCTGTCTCCATGTATTTTTGAAGTCATCTTTTCTGTGTCTGTGTTTTCTGCAGTAACATAATTACATGCATAAGAGAGGCTAAGTCCTAAATTTGTCTCCTTTTCTGGTTATTTTTGATCTCATAATTTAGGAGATGATACTCCTTCCATCTCAAGGGCTACCAGTGCTACAGAAATAAGTTGGAAGTCATTTCCTTGTAAAATATCTCTCTTTTCTGTATGTATTTACATATTTGTACTGTATATCTGGGCTTCCCAGGTGGCGCTAGTGGTAAAGAACCCTCCTGCCAATGCCAGAGACCTAAGAGAGATGGAAGGTTTGATCCCAGGATTGGGAAGCTTCCCTGGAGAATGGAATGGCAACCCACTCCAATATTCTTGCCTGGAGAATCCCATGGACAGAGGACCCTGGGGAGCTATGGTCTGTAGGGTCGCAAAGAGTCAGACATGACTGGAGCAACTTAGCATGCACCATCTTACTATTATAACAGAGGAAGTTGGTGAGGAAAAGAGAAAAATATATATGGCAATAATTTACCCTGACACCATTCACCTTAGCAAACTCAGCATCCATCCAGCCCTCAAGCTTCCAACCCAAGAGGATTGCAGTGAGTCTGAGAGGCAGGGAATTTCTTCCAAAAGAAGTCTCTGAAACCACGATAAGCTGTTCCGAACAAGAGCTATGTACTCATTACATGAGAAATTTGGACTGGCCTGCAGGCAATATTCTTGTCTCCCTCAAAAATGTAGGGAATAAAGGTTTATATAGGTTAGTTGAAATTTCACATAGTTTCTAAGAAGTCTGGAAAGCATCCGAAAGTTCCAATTTTTCTTGAATTTCTGGATTAGGGCATTGTTCTTTCTGTGACTCATTTTTGAAGGCTCTAATAACTAAACATTTCTCCTGATTGTCTCTGGGTCATAGGAATCCCCTATAAGTTGGGTAAAGGTGAGCTATAGAGTTACAAGAACTGAATTTAGTGTTAAGGAGACAAGATTGCTTATGTCCACCATGTATATTGAGCTGAGTGCTCTTAGGCAAATGGCAGTATTCTTGATGGTCCCAGTGATGTTGAAGAGTATGGGTAAGATAACTTTTGAGGACTATTTTAGTTCTAAATTTCTACGGTGCTCAGAGTAAATTGCCACATGCTTGTAGATATTTTGGATTAGACCCAACACCAAGGCAAATAAATGTCGAAAGTTAGTGCTACTTAGCTGGGCTTTGATATTATCCAGAATTGTAGAAGCTTAGGTTTATCTACTTTGATTCCAAGAACTGCTGAAGAGAAAAGTAGCCCAGAGTGAATGTAAGCCTTGCTCTTGCTGTAGTCAACTTAAATTTAATAACTTTGAGGTGTTCTTTTTAGCCATCATTACAGAACAACAATGTAAAGTATATGATTTTTATATTTACTCCTTTTAAATTCTATCATTTAAAAATTATCCTTATCTTTAGTAATATTCTACCAAGTTTCCCTAATCCAGTGACAATCAGTGACACAAGATTTTTACTGTATATACAATGCTACGTTAGTCACTCTGGAAGGATAAAAACACCTATGAAAAAGCACTTGCCTTCAGGTGCTAGGAGAAGAGAAAAACCATTAAGAAACAAACATATGAACAGGAGTGAAGGAATAAAAAACTCCAGGACATTCTGCAGGAGAATGGATTTAACCAAACGGAAAAATGTATGCTTTGGTTTCCTAATAAAATAATTTTGTGAGCACTTTGTTCAATTAAATATTATTATACTTAGAAGCAGGTTGAAATCTTTTTCTTCCCAGCATGCAAAGCTTTCTTAAAAGATAAAGATTGTCATGGTATTTTTAATTATTGAGGTTGGGTACTTATTTCCTTCTTACATTCATGTGCTTCCAAAGGGATTTGGAACATGAAAGAGTTTCATAGCTATTTAGAGAAATGAGAATTTAGGCCTTTATAATTATAGACATTACTTTCCAGTTCTATCTAAGTTCAGACTCTATTCTCTGTAGTATTGAGCCTTCCAAGTGGTGTTACACCAATATAATGTACGATCTGTGTGCCTGGAACATCCAAACATTGGTGAGTTTCTAGAATACATTAAGGCAAATTAGTTTCAGCTAGCTTTGTCCTGTGGAGAAGGCGATGGCAACCCACTCCAGTATTCTTGCCTGGAAAATCCCATGGACGGAGGAGCCTGGTGGGCTGCAGTCCATGGTGTCGTGAAGAGTCGGATACGACTGAATGACTTCACTTTCACTTTCCACTTTCATGCATTGGAGAAGGAAGTGGCAACCCACTCCAGTGTTCTTGCCTGGAGAATCCCAGGTACAGGGGAGCCTGGTGGGCTGCCGTCTATGGGGTCACACAGAGTCAGACACAACTGAAGTGACTTAGCAGCAGCAGCAGCAGCAGCTTTGTCCTGAGTGATTTTTTTCTATGTGGTTTGTGAATTATCAAATAAACATATCATTTAGGAAATACAATTTTATAACGTCCTTCTTATTCCCAGTAATTGTAGCTCAAACACGATATAGCAATAATGCAATTTGGCTATCATGGGCTGACTACCTGAAGCAGTGTCTCAGCATGTTATTCATGAGCTTAAGATGACTAGAAAATGATAATTTTGGGGGGATGGATCGATCCCTGCTCACCTATCAAAATCTTATACTATAACCATGTATGTTTGAGTAGTGTTTAGTGAAGGTAAATATTTCTGTCTTGTCATGTATAATTGTTTTTAAATAATGCTGATCTATCATAAGGGCTTTCTAGGTGGCTCAGTGGTAAAGAATTCGCCGGGCAATGCAGGAGACATGAGACAACGGGCTTGATCCCTGGTCAGGAAGATCCCCTGGAAAAGGAAATGGCAACCCTCTCCACCATTCTTGCCTGGAAAATTCCGTAGACAGAGGAGCATGATGTGCTACAGTCCACAAAGTAGCAAAGATTCGGACACAACTGAACGACTGAGCAAGCAAGCAAAGCACATCTATAATAAAGTACTAATTTATAATAAAGTATCGGTGGTTTTATTTCTGATTAAGGTTAGACCATTTCCTTCTATTTTATGAAATAATATCAATGGCTAATGCTTATATCAGTTCAGTTCAGTTCAGTTGCTCAGTCATGTCTGACTCTTTGCGACCCCATGAATCGCAGCAGGACAGGTCTCCCTGTCCATCATCAACTCCCGGAGTTCACTCAGACTCACGTCCATCGAGTCAGTGATGCCATCCAGCCGTCTCATCCTCTGTCATCCCCTTCTCCTCCTGCCCCCAATCCCTCCCAGCATCAGTCTTTTCCAATGAGTCAACTCTTTGCATGAGGTGGCCAAAGTTCTGGAGTTTCAGCTTCAGCATCATTCCCTCCAAAGAAATCCCAGGGCTGATCTCCTTCAGAATGGACTAGTTGGATCTCCTTGCAGTCCAAGGGACTCTCAAAAGTCTTCTCAACACCACAGTTCAAAAGCATCAATTCTTCGGTGCTCATCCTTCTTCACAGTCCAACTCTCACATCCATACATGACCACAGGAAAAACCATAGCCTTGACTAGACGGACCTTTGTTGGCAAAGTAGTACCCACTATTTTGTTTTATAGGTATCGGTCCACTTCATGTCCACAGCAACACCATGTATGTAGTAGGCATTGTGATGATCACAGTCCCATTTTACAGATGAAGAAAGTGAGGCAGAGTGATTAAGTAAGTTGTCCCAGATCATCAAGGCACCAGGTCTGAATTTGCACTCAGGCACCCTGACTCCTGACTCTGACATCAGTGCTCTTTATTATCATGCTGTACTTCCTCTCCACAAGTCAGCCTGGACCTCAGCAGCCCTTCATTTTGCGGTCTGGAGCCCTAGTTTGGGGCTTGAGCAACTGTAGCCAAATCCTGTTTTTCACTTAATCACTCAACAATAAATGAGTGAGATGGGAAGAACTAGCTTGCAGCCAGCTCTGGCTCCATAATTCATAGAACTCAGTCCAAAAAAAATGTGGGGCCTCTTGTACAAAAAGTAGGAAAAAAATAGGATTAATGATACTAAAATATAAAGCCTCTCCCTTCTTCCATGGTTTCCCTCTTGTCATGGAATTTTTCATCTGCCGTTGAATGTTGTTCTAAGTAAAGAAAAATTAAAAATTGAAATTATTAGCATGAATTTGCCATTCATCATTGTGTTGTGCAATGTCTTTTCAGGGCAAATAGAAAAGCATTTAACTTTAATGTGGAATCACCAAAATGATACAGTGATTTTTTGTGACTTGTACCTGAATATCTTTTTTTTCCCTTTCTTACCAGAACAGTGGAAACTGCATAAAACTAATTCAACTGTTTTTATTTCACTGCTTGACATGCACACTTCACCAACACTTTCTCCTTCTGGCTTACTGATGAATAGGAAGGACTGTAGGGAATGTGAGTTGTCCTGTTTTTTTTTTTTTTTTTCCCCACTCCTTCTGTGTTATAATTTTTAATGTAAAATAGTTCATCAATAGGAAGGAAGTAGCCTGCTCGGTCGTGTCTGACTCTGCGACCCCATCATGCTCCTCTGTCCATGGAATTCTCTAGGCAAGAATACTGAAGTGGTAACCTAGCCCTTCTCCAGGAGATCCTCCCAACCCAGGATTGGAACCGGAGTCTCCTGCATTGCAGGTGGACTCTTTTCCAGGTGAGCTACCAGGGAAGCCCAAGTTCATTAATAACCGAAATTAATATGAGTAAGAAAGGATTGGATAAAATTCCTTGGTTCATGTTTCTTATAACACTGTTGCTTTTCTTTCTTTTAGAAGCAATTCTGTTTCAAATAGGAAGTGTATCCTCTTTGGGTTCAGTTGTAGAAGCAACAAACTTACTGTGCCCTTGATTTGCATCTCTCTCAACTTTCACTTATGGTGGGTCCCCTGGAATCCAGTGCACATGGACAGACAAACACCATGTGTAAATTGGGAGGTAAGGGACAGTGCAAACTGACATGCATTTGCTTGTATCTCCTTTGCTCATGTGTGTGTTCCATTGTACCATGGGACTTTGCTTAAAAAACACAAGTGCAAAAATGAGATTTTGGAGAATTTCATGATGGCAGTAGCAGAGTTGTTTGAGGGCAAGGTTCTGCACAGGTTGTATGCCTGAAGTAAGCCTAGCTTTGGGCCATTAGATGAGATGGAAGCTGAGTTGAACTAAAACCACTTTTTCAAGTTAACCCCAAACATCCTAAACATCATGCTAAAGATTGGGATAGATGTATGTATATTGTCATGTGTAAAATAGATGGCTAGTGTGAATCTGCTGTACAGCATAGGGGACTCAGCTCAGTGCTCTATGGTAACTTAGAGGGGTAGGATGTGAGAGAGAGGGGATATATGTATACATATAGCTGATTCACTTCATGGTACAGCAGAAACTAACCCAACATTGTTAAAGCAGCAGCTGCTGCTGCTGCTAAGTCGCTTCAGTTGTGTCCAACTCTGTGAGACCCCATAGATGGCATCCCACCAGGCTCCCCCGTCCCTGTGATTCTCCAGGCAAGAACACTGGAGTGGGTTGCCATTTCCTTCTCCAATGCATGAAAGTGAAAAGTGAAAGTGAAGTCGCTCAGTTGTGTCCGACTCTTCACAACCCCATGGACTGCAGCCTACCAGGCTCCTCCATCCATGGGATTTTCCAGGCAAGAGTACTGGAGTGGGGTGCCTTTGCCTTCTCCCATTAAAGCAGCTATACCTCAATAAATAAATAAGTAATACATAATAATAATAATAATATATTTTTTTAAATGTAAGAGATTGGCCTGGGACTGTTAAGTGTAGTCACAAGTGATAAAAAGGCCACCGTGCCTACAAAGGCAGTGGAGTTGGCTGACTACTGCTCTATTGAAATGAAGCCCTGCTGAATGATGATGAAAAATGGCCTACCATTAACAAATGGTTAAGTGCTAAGTGTAAAAACTGGAGAGCCTGGCTGGTTTCAGCATAGTTAAAGGGCAGGTATAGTCAAATGGTAGAGAGGAGAATTAATTAGGAGGGTTGCTGAGATGTTTGGACCCTCGGCCGAGGCAGATATGCCCTGCGAAGGTCAGAGTCCTAGAAGGAAAACTAGGAATTCTGTGAGGTAGGACAGGGCTCTCTGGGTGTCCCTGAGGATATTGACTCTACAGCCCCCCTGAAGCCTCCAGATATGCAGAGGCGGCCACTCTGCCCTTCTATACAAAGAGCTGGCACTCCAGCTGTGCTGGAAGATGCTACAGACTCTACCCTCAGGTCAGCTGGTACCCTGGTCAGATTCAGCCCTCATTCATCTCTTCTGGCTGCCAAGCCAATAACTACAGATTGGATTTTTAAAACTGCTTGGTCAACAGATCAAAATGTAAGCCTGAATAAGCAAGAATGTATTAACCTGGGGGCACTTTCTTGGGAAATAAGGATTAACACCCTAGGAAAGACTCTAGTCATGGGGCACATATGCTGCTGTGGTGGCTTTTGGAAACCTAGAAAAACAATGTCCAACTCTCAGTAAGTTAGGAATGCCTGAGTTGACCTGGCTGATGGTGGATGAAGGGAAAAATTGTGCTTGAGAGAAGTGGGCATGTTGGAGTGGATATATTAAGGAAAACCCACAAAACCCATCATGAGATTATATCCCACGACAGAGCTGAGAGAGGACTAACTGTATGTTAAAACCACCAGGAATATACTGGAGAGAGATGCAGGCCAGCGATGATGACCATTATCAGGCTCCATTTCAAGGTAGTTGGCAAAAGAATATAGTTGGTTAGTCACCTGGGTTCTAGCCCTCATTCTAAAATAATGGGGTGATGCAGGATAGTTGTAAAACTATCTAGGCAAATCATTCAGAAAATTTCATTTTGGAAAAGAGAAGTCTTTATGGTTTCCTCAGATCCCTGTAAGTCTATGCCTCACTGCTCTCGGCTCTTAACACTTTTCTTGGGCTGTGCTGAGTCTTTGCTGAGGCGTGTGGACTCTCTCTCCACGCAGTGCTCAGGCTTCTTTTTGTGGTGGCTTCCCTTGTGGAGCACAGGTTCTAGAGTGTGAGACTCAGTAGTCGGGGCTTAGATGCCCCTAGGCATATCCCCAACCAGGGATCGAATCTCTGTCCCCTGTGTTACTGGCAGATTGTTAACCACTGGACCACCAAGGAAGTCCCGCATTTTTATTTTTAAATTGACTTATTTTCCCTAATGTCTGAAGAGGTAGTTAATATTATTTAAGTTTTAGGGATTAGGGAACAAAAGAGAGTCTAGATGATTTTGCATGTTTTAAAGTTGACAAGAGAGAGATAATTACTTACTATTGCAAGTCATGAAGCAAAGTGGTCTATGTTTGAATCAAGGCTCTGTAGCTAACTAACCCTGTGACGCTGGGCAGTAACCTAAATTTTAAACTTAGTTACTTTAACTGCAAAATGAGGTTAAAGCTAAAATTTGAATTATAGATTATTTGGAATATTACCTGTGATAATCCAAGTACAATGCATGTAGCATATATTTCATAAGTATTAACTCAAAATACATTTCTTTTGCTGTTACTGTTGGGCTTGCCACTTGCATCTGAAACATAGATCAATCGCCTGCCTGATTTTTCAAACTCCATTTTTATTTTGGAATTCCAGGTACAAGAAGATATGACAAAACTCTGTTTTTATTTAAAAAACAAACTAGTATACAAGCAAGAGGAATTTATCACTCTCTCATTTCCAATATCAAAATTTACAAATCGATGGAGCCCAAATTTGAAAATGTGCAGAGTTCACCATTAAATCACTTCACTTATTTTCTCTTTTCAAAAATATATATATATTTTTAAAATAGCAGGATAAAAAAAGAAAATCATGTTCAAGAGAGGGCTGTTACCCTACTACATTTCTTCAAAGATTGATTGTATGTTCTCCCAGGACTCAAAGAAAAGAAGAGAACATGAGGGTTGATTGCATCAAAAGTGTGTCACGAATAAAGGAATCAAGAAATCACATATGTCTGCACAGAAGTCAACTAATAAATCAAAAGCATGTTCTTAGCTAAGTCAGATGTTTCTTTGAAACAGCATATTGTGCAATTCTAACATACCCTAGATTCAGCTACCTAACAGGCTGTTGCTTTCAACTCGTGAAAAATCTAGCAGCACAAATGTTTATAAGGCTGGTAAAACATTTTAACTTTATTTTATGCCCTGATTAGCTATTACTGGTCTGATGATTACATTGTAAAGCCTAAAATCATAAATGGAGAAAATAACCTTTTGGCAAGAGTGAACCCTAATTGTTACAACGTCCTATATTATGTGTTCATCATTTCTCTGTAGCAGTTATTTTGATGTAAAATTTAACAAGTTTTCTTTTATTCCATATCAAGTCTATATTTTTCTTTAAATTGTGGATTTAAATTTCCACATCACTCTTTTAGAGTTGAGAGTCATAAAATTAACACATGTCATAATCATTTTAATCAAATCCTCATGATAGTATCATGTCCTAATCAGGGAACAATAAAGATTATAACCTTTAAAAATGTTAAGATGACTGTATCTTACAAGAAAGAATAAGCAATCACATTATAGTGGAAGAAAACTAGTTTACATAGTTTTAAACTTTAAATATTAAAAAGTTCCTGACTATGTGAAGGTTGCTGTGGGTGTGTGTAACTTTGTAGCAAAGGAGGAACTTCTTAGACTATTATTAATTGACAGAGGTAGGAGGAATTTGGCTCAATTGATCATTATTCTATTTGTCAATGATATTTAATTGCTCTTATATTGTAATGTCAATGGTAGTCAATGTCAAATCTGAAAACTATATTCTACCCCCATTCATCCTTTGACCAAAAAAATGCAGCTACATGTGTTTGTTGGTTACTGATACCAAGGAAGGACAGTCTTCCAGAGGAAATTATTGAACACTGTATTTTATCAGATTTAAAAAGGAAGGAGGGTCAAGGGATATTAGTGAAAAATTGGGGAATAGAGAACTAAGAGAGGAATCATTGGTTTAAGTTTCTAACCAGTAATCAGCTAATTATTCTGAATGGAAACCAATCTTTCATCTTGAGTTACCAAATTCAGCAGCAATGAGAAGGAAGAATGGCCTCCTTCCTATATGTGGAGCTACTTAACTGCAATGAGAGGGCCCTGGAGTTGCTTTGCCAGAATTCTGAAATCCAGGGTCTTCTTTTTTGCCTATTTCTTCCTTTCATTAAATCTACTCATTATTTCCCAAGGCTGCCAATTCTGTGTGTAGTGTCTATTCACAGCACTTAGTATTTCATCGGAGCCTAGTGCTATCATTAGGAGCCAAACAAATAATGGAAAAGCTAGGCTACAAAGCCAAGTGGTCAAATGGGAGGGGATGGCTATATGGTGCCCAAGTACAGTGGCTGTTTCAGTTGTGTGATTTTTTCCCCATCTGGCTCCCAAATCAAATAATTGAAGAACATAAAAAGGGAAATGGCATTAGTGAAATGTTCCCTCTCTGATAGACACTTGGCACCCACTGTCTTCATCATGCTTACGCTGATCCTGGGCCAAGACCAATTCTGTTCATAGTTAAGAAATATTAATGACGCTTGCAACAGTAACTTGCTGACTTAGTGTCAGGCCATCCCATATGGAAGAACTGGCCCCTTGCTTGTGCCCCAGTTGCAATAAGGGGTGTTGTAAAGCCTTTGAACACAAATGTACCCTTTCCCAGTCTCCTGCTTAATTTCTCCATGACTTGTTCTTCTTCCTGAATCTTACCCAATTCTACCTAATACCAGGCTTCTGGATCTCTCTGTCTCCTTTCCCATTTGCTTGCTTATTCAGACTTCTAATCGCCTGCATGTGCTTCCCACTAATAATCATGCCCCACATTTAGCTGTTGGGATCTTCCTGCCATGTATTGCCTGATCACTTAGATTTGCTGTTAATCCCCTGACATACCACATGTGGAATCAGAATTACTCCCTTTTCCTACTTTGGCATTCATCTTCATTTGCCTCATCTTTTCATTCATTCTGGTTGGTCTGATATGCTCTGTGTGCTCTGGTTCTTTGATTATGGGAAACAGGAAGAAAAATATGGGCAGAGGGCCTAGAAACATGGCGGCAATGAGAAATCTAAACTTCAGAGTTGTCTCTGCCTTGCTGCTATCT
The DNA here is from genome assembly GCF_027580195.1 of Bos mutus. NCBI lineage: Eukaryota > Metazoa > Chordata > Mammalia > Artiodactyla > Bovidae > Bos > Bos mutus. The sequence continues at coordinate 41,861,292 of NC_091630.1, read as the reverse complement.
TGGATAGATTTTTCCATCCTTTGTTCCTTTTGCATTGTACAGAGAAGGCTTTTGTGAAGTCTTGATTAATCTGAAACTACAGTGTACGACAGCTCACAGGTAGTGATTTTGGCAGCTATTTTGAGTTTATCCACATGTCAGTAGCGGTAATTGCAAGCTTCTTTTCTTGTTAATTCCTGCAGTTGCCACTCTCCTTCCCCTGCTGTGAAATTTTGTCCCTCTCCCAAACAGAACACATTTTTTTTTCCTGATGTGCAGAGCACACTCATTAATTTCTCACTTAGTGATGATTCATTAATCATGGAAGGGCATGTGAGCTGCAGTTAAAGCAACTCCTTTAATTTAATTTAACAAACATTTATTGAGTGTTTAATGTGCAGAGCAAAGTGCTAAGCATGAGACCCGAGGATACCCAGTTTGTAGGATATGTAAATTATCTTTTCATCAGGATAAGTGTTTAATAAACTTATCTGAATGAAAATCTAATTGGTATATACTTTATTATGATTTTATGTTTAGGTAAAAATTTAAAATAAACTTTAGTTATAACGAAACATACTTGGATTGTTTCTATAGAGAATGAGTGTATTTTATTTAAGTAACTTACCTACAGTTCATAGTCTTATGAAAACAGTGCCAAGTCAAAAACTAAATCCTTCAAAATATCACAGCTTATGCTTCCCTTTTGTACATCATTTCTTTTCTTCTCTGTTGATTCCATTGTGTAGGAATAATACAGAAACAGAATCAGGAAAATGGTTAGAAAAGAAATGATCATTGAGCAAAACTAGGATACAGTGTGAAATAGTCATTTTATATAATCGAATTATAGAATCATGGAATGTTAGAATAGATAAGATCCAGTCATCAATTTTATTTCAATCATTTTACAGGTAAGGAGGCTCAGACCCAGGAAAGAAGGAATGGTTTCCTCATGATTGCCCAGCTAGTTGGAATTAGAAACCAGCTTTTGATCCAGGTCTGAAGTATTAATTATGACTCTCTGAATGGTGAGAACCAGAAAACAAACTAACTTGGGAAATCGTTGGTCATGCATTTGAGAGGTGGGTGGATTGCAGTCATGGCTTGATCTAAGCGTTCCAGCTGTTTTAGTTTCACTCATTCTCCAACTCCAGAATCGGTTTCTGTCTTTGGTAGACTCAGTTCCTCCTAGTGGGGACAGGCTTCATCCATGCTACTGGTAAAGATGTTCATAAGTAGCCACAGGATAAAGTGTTCCTGGCTTACTGGCTTAATAGAAAACATGAAAAGAGAGTCATTTCTATTATTTGAACATCACTCAGGATCCTGACTGCATCTTCTTGGTTCATGTGGGCATCACCACGACAGTCAGACATGGCTCACATATCCATTGTCTTTGGTCAGAGAAGCCCAACTGCTATCAAAATAAGGGCAATGCTAGGAAAATATTCTGGACAGACAAAAATAATGGCTTCATAGCCCATGACATTAAAAAAAATCTTAAAGAATTTAAAATGGCTCATAATTAAAAGAAAACAAAGTTGAAACCTAATTTTATATTTTTGGAATATTGAAGAAAGTTGAAGATATTGATTAGGACATGTTTGCTCTATTAGAGCTTATTGCAAACAATGAATAACTGTTATCAGCATAGGTCACTCTCCTTTTTCCATAACTTCCCTTTTTCCATGGGAAGGTTCCCCCCTCCATGACCCAAACCTATCCACTAATAATTAGCAACCCCCACCTTTACATTCTCTCTTTATCTCTCTTATTTTTAACTGTAAAACTCCAGGTAGACATCAGAGAAAATTCTTATGAAAAAAGCATTTAAGAGTTCTTGTTCATATTTTTGCCCATAATATGTTCATAATTGTTCAATATTGCTCATAAATTATTGTTCAGATTATTTTGATTCTTTGATACTCATTATTTCTATTATATTGTAGTGAATACTAATGAATTAATGAAGAAGAGTAATTTACTTAGGACATTGCTACATGCAGAGAAAGTGCTATACGGTTTTGTTTTTAGACAAATTAAAGCTTTTTGAAAGTTTATCCCTCTGAATAGAATTATTTCTGTGCCCGTGTATTATCAAATTCAGTCACTGTAACTCAGTGTGCTCAGACTTATACAACATACATATTCATTCAACACTCAGGAAGTTCTTTCTAGAATGAATTAGCTAATAAATGACTATTTATAAACACAAACACACACATTTATAGACACCTGACCTCAAGGCAAAGGGGATTAACAACACTCAACCACTTCTAGACTTTACTGATCTGTAATTCCACTTCTGTGACGTAGATGTTATTCCTATTTAAATGATTAAGTAATTAGCCCCGTATAATATTAAGAGTAGCGGTTTTGTCAGATCCTATGGGTTTTAGTTCCAGCTTTGCTTCTTACCAGTTTACTTGCCTTTGCTAAGTCTTTGTTTCCTCACTGGAAAAAATGGTGAGAAAAAATAGGACCTAAACATGCTTGGCAAATAACACTTGGGTTTGTCTCACTCAAGATTTTTTGAGGAAAATGAAGTTAGTAAATGATTCCTGTGTTAAAAATCAAGTGAAACATAGATAAGTTATAGCTTCCTAGTTCTCTTTTAACCCAGTTCCTCCCATTAAGTTGGGTGTTGTAGCCAGATTTAGACTTTCAATTCCTTGAGTTCCTTAGTTCTAGTTATTTTCCCTCTTACTTCATCATGGTCATTCTACACCACAGAAATTCTCTGAGCCTGGGAAAATTTTGAATTCCTCTACCTCTGAAAGGCTACCTAATAATATTTCATTGTCACTGCCATCTCTTACTTTCCTAACACACATTGAGAACTCTGGGTCTAGAAATCTCTTCTCTCTCCCTATTAGCTTCCTTGCCTACTGCCAATGCTTTAGGCTTATTTTCTCTGAGAGTAGACACTGTCAATATATCCAGTTCTCTTTTCCTATTATCTGTTACTCTCTGTGCACTGTGACCTTCAATCTCTCTCCATCTCCCCAAACTCTATACTCCAGCAGAACTAAAAGTACTGGAAGTTCCTTAAATGTGCCCTGCTGTTACGGGTTTTTGTTCCTTTGCTTGTACCACTCTCTACTTGAAATACCTGTCATACAAAGATACATTTAATTTTAAAGTCTTTCTGGGAAAAAAAATCTCTGTAAAGATTTTCGTGATCACCCATCCTAGGTTAAATCTATTACTCACCCATTTGGTTCCCCACAGTGTTCTGTATCCATACAGGAAGACACATGTTCTACTCATTTGCACTTATTTGATTTTTATATCCACCTTCCACGGCTGCTTAATTTCTGTATGCTCAACATTGGTGGAGTGCCTCACATGTAGTAGGCTATTAATAACTATTTATTGGATGAATTTATTAAATGAATTAAGCAAGGGGAAATACTGTCTCCCTGGAAAAATTAAAGTTTTTATTTTTCCAGTACTAAGGCACATACCACTCTCTCTGCCTTTCTCTGCAGCTGTTGGGAAGGGCAGGGTCAAGTGTGTGAACAAAAATTATTAGCTATGTTAACCCTCATTTTGGGTGTATTTGAATACTTTCTTTTACTTTATGTAGAGTTTCACATGAGTAACTTCAGATTACATGATTTTAAAAAGTAAGGGATGTGTGTGCCTCTGTGTGTAGAAAGGTGGGTAAATAAATAATTTCAACAAGTTCTATTTCAGAAATAACAGTATTTTCCTTGACACATTTTGATATTTATATGTGTACCAGATTAACAGAGTTTTTCAACTTGCTGTAAAATAAATAAGATGAATGTTTTGCATGAAGAAAATCGTATTCCAGCACCAACAGTAAATCTCCCCTTTTTGAAATTTATAGTCAATGCACAGAAATGTTAATATCTTGAATAAATCTACCACTTAAATCTGTAAATTTCAAATAATTTCCTTGACACAAACATTATCTATGGCTCCTGAAAATATCTAGCCAAATGTTAAGATCAAATCCATAAATGGTATTGTGCTGAACACTGAAGTCTAAAGTTTGTGATCTAGATTTCTGAGAAATATAGGAGAAAACATTGAGATATATAAATTCATTACCTTATAAAAGAAGAATAACTAGAAAAGCACATGCCAAACCACTCAAAAAAAAGTCCTCAAGTTTGGTAAACTGGTTTTCACACCAAAGGTATTTAGTTAATTAGGTCGAATATTGGAATGCATAATCTAACATTGTAGTTAAGATACGTATTCCCAAGTGGCTCTAGAGGTAAAGAACCCACCTGCCATGCAGAAGAGGTTAGAGACATGGGTTCCATCCCTGAGTTAGAAAGATCCCCAGAACAGGAAATGGCAATCCACCCCAGTATTCTTGCCTGGAGAATCCCATGGACAGAGGAGCCTGGAGGGCTACAGTCTATAGGGTCTCCAAAGAGTCAGACATGACTGAAGCAACTTAGCATGCACATCACTGTAGTAGAATTTGCAGTCACTATCTTAAACTAATATAATGTGTGTACATGTAATTTGGGAGGAACTTTTGGAATGACTGAGTTCATAATTTATTATAGAATTCATTTATCAAGCAGAGCATAATTTATAATCATTGATATTGACATTGTTGTGTTTTGCATAATTAACAGAGGTATGCTGGTATATGTTAGTAACTATTCTCTGAGGAAACAAAGTCCTGATTTGCAATGTTTGCCAATTTCCATGGTATAAATTCTGCTGCAGCCAACTTAAAGCCACCAGTGTGAGGTTACCTAACACAGTGTTAGGAAGAAAAGCACACAATTGACTCTCCTGAGGCGTATAAGCCAGCTCCAGCACACCAGTGCCAAACTCTTCTGTAGGTTTCCGGTAGAAGCTCACTGTTTCTATGTAGATACATGTTTAATTAAATGATAAAGGAAGCCATACCAATGAGGCAGATACTTGGAAGAGCTGTACTCAAGAATTCCTTTTGTTTCTCTGAATTCCTTCAATTAAAGGCAATAGAGTTCAAGTTGTGTTTTTTTTTTTTTTAATTAAGCCTGGGGTGATAATTTTCTAAGAATTGTATTGAAAATTTCAAATGCAGGAAGGTTTAACCCATCCATTCTGTTGTCTGTTGAATGTTGCTCTTAAATTGGGCCCAGAGTCTATTGTTGATAGGTCTCAGAAAATGAGGCAATATCAGCTTCCAAGCATGTTCTGTTTGAATGTTACATCTATAATTGATAATGTATTTGCACATTGGCATTCACTTTTCTTTCTTTAGTTTTTGAAATTTTTCCAGATGCCATTATAGGTTAGTTACTAAAGATTAGGTCTCTAAAGCAGGTTTACATAGACAGGATATGAAATCTCTTTATCTGTAAGTTGGAAACAGCATAATATTATGGAGGAAAATAAGTTAGATTTTTATGGTCACTGTCTGAGTGAGTGAGTGAAAGTCACTCAGTCTTGTCCAACTCTTTGCAACCCCATGGACTATTGCCCACCAGGCTTCTCTGTCCATGGAATTCTCCAGGCCAGATTACTTGAGTGTGTTGCCTTTCCCTTCTCTAGGTGATCTTCCCAACTCAGGGATCAAACCCAGGTCTCCTGCACTGCAGGCAGATTCTTTATCTGCTGAGCCACAAGGGAAGCCCATGGTCACTCTCTATTGTGTAGAAAATACCCCCTGCTTAAATAAGTGATATTTTGGGCAATATAAGTAAAAACTCTACACTAGTTACTTTAAACAAAACTTATTCAAATGTTTGTTTTTAATATTCAAATTGTTGCAGCTTTATCTTTTATGTGTCTTTGGGATTTTTAAGAGTGATGTACCGGCCAAAGTATGAGTGTGAAAAATGTCTGAATCAAATAAAACCAAATGTCTTTCTGAGCCATTGAAGTTCATATAGTTTTAATGTATTTTTATGGGTTTTCTATAAAGGATTGTCTTCTAGAACACTCTAGTTTCATCAATACTGAAAATATTTCTGCAATAATAACCTTGCCCTTCAGATTTCTTCAGATCTCATTCCCAAATTGTGTACTAGAGCACACAAGTCCCATGGGATGGTCCTTGAAAACAAAGAGGAAATTTTACAGTCAGGTATGAAAATGGTTATATTCACTGACTCCTTTTAAAGTCACGATATACATAAGAATATTAAGGACTCTGAGAAGTGCTGCAGAGAAAGATATCATATTTACTCTAAATCATTTTCCAATTATATTGATCCTAGACCCTTTTTTTATGTTATCTTGAAACAGGGGGGAAGGGAGAATGGCACAATCTTTAAAAGAATGATATAGCCATACGATATTGATGAAAACTGGTTAGAATCAAATAGGTCCAAGATGGCAGAATATTCAACTTCCAGTGAACCTTGAGCTGCATCATACAGTTCATCGTAATACATAAGCTGAGTGACACACCCACCAGTGCCATGACAATTCTGAAGCTGACCATCAAAGAGCAAAACTTGGGCTGGAAACCTCTGCCCCATCCCCCAAATAATTGGAATAATCCTCCCACTCATTAGCCAATGAAATTACCCAGTCCATACAACCTAACCCCGTGATATCTCCAAGCCTCACTCTCTCTCTCTTTCTCTCTCTCATCATCTGAGATGGTCAATACTCTTGTCTGTGGAATGTGTTTCTTTCTAAATAAATCCATTTCTTGCTATCACTTCATCTCTGAATTCTTTTGCAATGAAGCGAGAACCTTAAATTCACCAGCAACAATCCTATTAACATCCATGAAACATACTTTGGCAATATCTTCTTTACAAAATCTTTTTGAAAAATATTGAATTTATACTTTTTTATCAATATTATACAATACACAGGTAACTTCAGAAACAAGTTTATCAATTTTCTAGACATTGGAAATAACAAAAATTGACTCAAGAGATATAGATACACTAAACCAAACAATGATCATGGAAGGAATTCATTATGTTGTTAAATCAGGGCCTGGCCTATACAAATACCAAAGAATTTCATGGATGAATGTCTTCAAACCTTCAAAGAACAGGTAATTCCTATGCAATTTAAATTGTTTCAGGCATAGAAAATAAAGCATTCCAATTCATTAAAAAAAAATGCCCAAACTACTATGACACTGACTCCAAAATCTGACAAAGACACCACAAAAAAGAAAGTGATAAACCATCATATTTATGAATATTAATGAAAGACAATAAATAAAATCCAGAAAATAAAATCCAGCACTACATTAAAAGAGTAATATGCCATGACCAAGTGGGAATTATTTCAGGAGTGCAAGACTGTTTAACAATATGAAATCTTCTAGTACAATTGACTACAGGTCAAAGAAGAAAAATCTTTCATAAATGAGTAGGAGAATAATACTTCATAAATAAAATGATACACATATCTCAAGCCAGTCTCTAGAATTGTTCTTGGTGATGAAACACTTCAAGCTTCTTCCCTGAAGTCAGAAATAAGTCAGGTGTCTGTTGCTTTCCCATTATTATTCACTAATTATCTGGAAATGTTCTAGACAATGAAATTAGACATACGGGTGAAATAATGATGATAAACATTGGAAGAGAAGGGGCAAGATTGTCATTATTTACATATAATATGATTTTATATATTTGAAAAACTCAAGAGAATCAATAGGAAAAAGTACTGTTAGAATGAATAGAGGAATCCAATAATGTGGTCACAAATATTAATATATAGAATGGGTTTGATACAACCATAAGGAAGAAAATGATATTGGGAATATATTCCACTTATAACTACAAATAATAAAAATAGTAATAACAAGCCAAACACCTCAGAATAAGTATAACAAGGAATATGTAGATGCTAAATGAAGAATGATATTTGAATAAATGGACACATATACCCTTGATAACAATATGCAATATTAAACTATGAAATAGTTATTCTAATTGATGTATATATCCATTGTAATTCTAATTAAAATTCCAACAGAATAACTCTGAAGTTCACTTAGAATAATAAATATGTAAGAATAGGCAGTATCTTTTAGTATTATTCAAGCTTCTATAATAAATAATATGATAGGAAATAACATTAGTCAAGCAGCAGAATATTCCTACAATCTCACTGACTTAATGGAATAGGAATTTATGTGTCATTTAAGTCAGCCAGTGGAAGTTTGCCTTGTTGGAGTTGCCTCTTTGGTATTGTTCAGGGGTCCAAGCTTCTGTTCTCTTGTGGTTCCACCTTTGTTTAAGTCTTTTGGATTCTACCTCTTAAGAGTTGCTTCTTGATGTTTTGTCCATAAATGTGCATCTCTTCCTGGCCAGATCTCAGACACGTAGTCTTAACTGTTTGTGGAGCTAAGAAATGAAATCTAGCTCTGTATACTTAAAGATAATAAAATGTATTTTGAATGAGACAGAGCAATCTGACACTTTTATAAACAGAAACCAAATGGCAGATTCTAAAATACATAATGTGCATTACTGTGTCTGTCTTAAAGAAATATTGGCAATCCAAGTAACTAAGGGTATCAGTGCTTTTTAAAATAGAGATTTTCCTTCTTAGATTGAATAAGACTATCATTTTAAAAAATTTTATTCATTTATTTATTGCTGCCTGGGCTTTTCTCTAGCTGCAGTGAGCAGGGGTTTTCTACTACTGGTATATGGGCCTCCCATTGTGGTGGCTTCTAGCTGCGGCTCTTGGGCTCTAGAGCACAGGCTCAGTAGTTGTGGAGCACAGGCTTGATTGCTCCAGGGTAAGTGGGAGTCTCCTAAATCCAGGATCGAACCCGTGTCTCCTGCATTGGCAGGTTCTTTGTCACTGAACCACCAGGAAAACCCCAAACAATGCTATCTTGCAAAGAGAAACTAAGTGTGTAGAAACATGCTTTATCGTTTGTGCACAGCTGGGCTACATGGAAAAGCTAAGTGGGTGGATTTTCTTGTAGTTCTCAGTGCTTCCTACTGTTTAGGAAACAAAACTTCACTGAAAACTTGTGTGGGCTTGGTGCTTGCTCCTACATCTGGAACATAGAATGAACAAAGCAGATGAAACTCAATCTGGCGAACGTGTAGTACTGAAGACATCTTGAGAACACGGGTGTGTTTCAACAATTATTACAGTCTGTGAACACTGATTTTATGTTTTGTGAGCTATGAGCTTGGAAAATGAGCTTGGAAAATTATATAAGGATGTTTCTGAAACATATTCTAAGTGTAGCCATTTCAAATTATTTTCATGATAGTCAATTGCAATGATATGTGCAAAACTATTGTTTTATGTAAGAAATGTGGGCTTCCCTGGTGGCTCAGAGACAGAGAATCTGCCTGCCAATGCAGGAGACGTTGGTTCAATCCTTGGTTTGAGAATATCCCCTAGAGCAACCCACTCCAGTATTCTTGCCCGGGAAATCTATAGACAGAGGAACCTGGAGGACTACAGTACAAGAGGTCGCAAAAGAGGTGGACATGACTTAGCAGCTAAACAACAAAACAATAAGAAATGTACAATATGCTAGCTCTTTTAGATCTTTATTCTTTCCTTATTATAAACTGAGCACTTACAGCACCCTGACCCTGTTCAAGGCACCAAGGATTGTGACCTTGATGAAAATGGACTCATTTCCTGCTTTCAAAGAGCTTCCAGTTTAGGGTGGATTGCAAGCAGGAGACATGAAATGAATATATATACAAGTAGAAAAGATCGTTTCAAATAGCTATGTGCTACAAGTGACATTAAACAGCCTAATGAGATGGAGGCTGGAAGGGAGCAAGGGCTGACCATAAAGCTAGGTAGAAGTGAAAGTAAAAGTTGCTTAGTCATGTTCAACTTTTTGCGACCCCATGGACTGTCCATGGAATTCTCCAGGCCAGAATACTGGAGTGGGTAGCCTTTCCCTTCTCCAGGGAATCTTCTCAACCCAGGAATCAAACCCAGGTCTCCTGCATTGCAGGCAGATTCTTTACCAGCTGAGCCACAAGGGAAGCCCTAGAGCTAGGTAGGCATGGTGTATTTCGGAAGGCAGTGCTTGAGATGCCACCTATATCATGAGAGAGGCAAGTTTTGCAAAAAAATACACTCAGTAAATGTTTGCTGAATTAATGCATCTATCTGTTTATTCTTGGTTCATCTTTAAATTCATTTTACACCATGAAGTAAAAAGTAAAATATTTTCAGCAGCTTAAAGAACTCTACAGTTCAGTTCAGTTGCTCAGGTGTGTCTGACTCTTTGCAATCCCATGAACCACAGCATGCTAGGCCTCCGTGTCCATCACCAACTCCCAGAGTTCACCCAAACGCATGTCCATTGAGTCGGTGATGCCATCCAACCATCTCATCCTCTGTTGTCCCCTTCTCTTCCTGCCCTCAATCTTCCCCAGCATCAGGGTCTTTTCAAATGACCCTTAATAGCTCTTAACATCAGGTGGCCAAAGTTCTGGAGTTGCAGCTTCAACATCAGCCCTACCAATGAACACCCAGGACTGATCTCCTTTAAGATGGACTGGTTGGATCTCCTTGCAGTCCAAGGGACTCTCAAGAGTCTTCTCCAACACCACAGTTCAAAAGCATCAATTCTTTGGCGCTCAGCTTTCTTTATAGTCCAACTCTCACATCCATACATGACCACTGGAAAAACCATAACTTTCACTAGATGGACCTTTGTTGACAAAGTAATGTCTCTGCTTTTGAATATGCTGTCTAGGTTGGTCATAACTTTCCTTCCAAGGAGTAAGCGTCTTTTAATTTCATGGCTGCAATCACCATCTGCAGTGATTTTGGAGCCCAGAAAAATAAAGTCTGTCACTGTTTGCACTATTTCCCCATCTATTTGCCATGAAGTGATGGGACTGGATGCCATGATCTGTTTTCTGAATGTTGAGCTTTAAGCCAACTTTTTCACTCTCCTCTTTCACTTTCATCAAGAGAACTCTACATCTGCATACAAATGCTTTTCCTGGCCTAATGAAGTTATGGGTTTGGACATTAAGCAGGATAATAGTTCAATCTGTCAGCTTAAAAAAAAATGGAATATAGTTGCTTTACAATTGTATTAGTTTTTGCTGTATAACAAAGTGAATCATCTGTGTGTTTACATATATCCCCTCCCTCTTGAACCACCCTCACCTCCACCATTCCATCCCTCTAGGTCACCGCAGTTTACCAAGCTGAGCTTCTAGTGCTTTATAGCAGCTTCCTACTAGTTATCTGTTTTACACGTAATAGTGAGTATATGTCAATGCTACACTCCCAATTCATCCCCCCCCATATCCACATGTCCATACTCTACATCTACATTTCTGCTCTGCAAATAGTTTCATCAGTACCATTTTTCTAGATTCCACATATTTTAAATGAACTAGACATTTTAAAAAGAAATAGAATTTTGGAAGGAATGTAGCACTTAAAATTAGCTACGTTAGACAGACGTAAGTGTTATGGCTTCTACTTTTAACCACTCTCCCCCATCTGTGCTTCCACACATGCCCTGTTCTCTTCCTTTCCAACATTGTAAGTGTCATTATTCTTGGTTATTTTATCCATGTAGCTCCTTACCATGCTGGCAATTAAACAGCTATACCTGTCTCTTCATCGCTCAGACGATAAAGCGTCTGCCTGCAATGCGGGAGACCCGGGTTCGATCCCTGGGTCGGGAAGATCCCCTGGAGAAGGCAATGGCAATCCACTCCAGCACTCTTGCTTGGAAAATCCCATGGACGGAGGAGCCTGATAGGCTACGAGGCTACAGTCCATGGGGTCTCAAAGAGTCGGACATGACTGAGCGACTTCACTTTTCAGTCACTCAGAGGGCTGAAGTAATGATCAATTGTCATGATTTATATGAAAATACTATGTTATCATAAAACATTTTATATTTTCTAGGCTTATAGACCATTTTAATGCATCAGTGCCATCATTTATTAAATGGGTATGTTGTTGACTTTCTCCACTGTTTCCTTCATAGGGAAGAAAGTAAAAACACTTCTCTAAAACAGTGTGTTAGTGAATACGAATGATAATTCTCAGATTTTTGTCCCCTCAGCTGATTATCATCACTTTGTCTGGCTTGTCTTTCATGGGAGTGTTTTAGGAAATTTTGATGATTATCATCCACTTCATGAATATGAATTCTTGGGGTTGAAAAGATTGCAAAGCAAAGCAAAGCAAATAGAAAAGAAACAAAGCCTATCTTTGTGTTAAGAATTCCCTGATAGAAGGGGATAAGCTGATCAAAGAGCACCCTAAAATACTGTTCTGTAAATAACTTACATAACTTGATTTTATAGATAGAACATTCCAGAAGTTGAGTGATAAGGATCTTGGCTACCCTCAATAGACCTTTTAAATGTGCTGTTGGTTTAGTGTTTAATATACTGTACAGGGCAATTTAGTCAGGTACATGAAGTTACTTTTGGTAAGGTTTTTTTGGCAGCGTTAATGGTAACTTTGTTAGGAAAAACTCATTAATTTCTCAATCCCGCTCTCAATTATACCAGAAATTGCTGATTTTCCACCAAAAGCTATTTAAAGAACCACTGGTGAAAGATTCTAGCGTGGATGGAGAACTCTTACCCGAAATTAAGTCTTATGTCCAACATTAATATGAATTTATTTTAACCGAGGCTCCTTATTTCCTAGGAAATGGGACTGTGCGCATTTCCATTCTTTCCAAGTGGGTGTCAATTTTGGACTTGTAAGCACAAATTCGGGCCAATTCCTGGATGTGCTGTCTGCAAGGTACCTATGTGTCAACAGCCCTCTGGAAGAGTGGTTCAATTTCCCCCAGAAGAAGCATTCTTTTTAGGGAGAAAATTTATGTTGATGATTTTCAAATTATTGGAACTCCTCAGGCAACTTTCCAGCTGGCCAACCCCTATACACTGACTTGAGAAGAAGTGCCAATTTTGGATTTTTGGCAGTCGTTAGCATGACCTGGTCAACTTCAAGAGGCAGCTCAGGGAAAGATTTCAGCATCTACATTTTAACACAATTACCGGTTTACTTCTGGATGGAATCCAGCACTTTATTTCTTAATATTTGAAGCTCAATCTCTCTTTTTTTAGTGTGCAGGAATTTATTTTTTAAAGAAATGCTGTTTATTAGATGGTTAATTTTAAAGATCTCTCTTAGAATATGGAAACCATTATACTATGAAAGGAGTGAACATTTCCCAGTTAGTAAATTACTTTTTTTTTTAAACTACATTCTTAATTTATTTTAAAAAATATAAAAACTGCACTGAAAATGGTAACAATATAGGCACATACATATATATCTATAGATTATTTTGAAACCAAAACGTTGTTTGCCTTTTTTTTAAACAACATAATATTTCTTTATATTCTCAGAATTGGATTAGAAGTTTCAAGCCCCATTCAATTTTTTTTAAAAAACATCACTAAAATAATAAGCTTTCTAGACTTTAAGCAGTAATACTAGATGCCAGAATAAATGGAACAATATCAAAGTTTTAAGTGAATATAAATTAGAAATCTAGCATTCTGTTCATACTTAGTCAAACTAATGGAACAAAAATGTCATTAAATTTTTTAGCTAAGCAAAAATTCCATGTTTCTAATATATGTATTATACATACTATATATCTATACATATATAATACATATATGTATAGATACATGTATAAAACTTTCTACTGCACTTGGTAAAGGCTTGAGAAAGAACAATAACAGAAATAGAGACTGAGAAACTGGAAAACATAAACTAAATGAAATGGGAGCACTGAATATGAAATACAAAAAATGAAGCAAACAAGATAAAAGCAAGAGATTATCATACAGTCTAGTTATTTTTAAACATGGCTGCTCATCAGAATCACATCTGGAAATTTGGAGAAAAAAATAATACCTGGGCATTAGTGTTTCGGATTTTAGAAAGTGAGTGGAGGCTTTTCTATGAAATGGTAATTGTAATAATATCAGTTCAGTTTAGTCGCTCAATTGTGTCCAACTCTTTGTGACCCCATGGACTGCAGCATGCCAGGCTTCCCTGTCCATAACCAACTTCTGGAGTTTGTTCAAACTCATGTCCATTGAGTCAGTGATGCCATCTAACCATCTCATCCTCTGTTGTCCCCTTCTCCTCCTGCCCTCAATCTTTCCCAGCATCAGGGTCTTTTCCAGTGAGTCGGTTCTTCGCATGAGATGGCCAATGTATTAGAGTTTCAGCTTCAGCATCAGTCCTTCCAATGACTGGTTGGATTTCCTTGCAGTCCAAGGGATTCTCAAGAGTCTTCTCCAACACTGTAGTTCAAAAGCATCAATTCTTTAGCGCTCAGCTTTCTTTATAGTCCAACTCTCACATCCATACATGACTACTGGAAAATAGCCTTGACTAGACGGACCTTTGTTGGCAAAGTAATGTCTCTGCTTTTTAAAATGCTGTCTAGGTTGCTCATAGCTTTTCTTTCAAGGAGAAAGTGTCTTTTAATTTCATGACTGCAGTCATTATTTGCAGTGATTTTGGAGCTCCCTGAAATAAAGTCTGTCACTGTTTCAATTGTTTCCCCATCTATTTGCCATGAAGTGATTGGACCAGATGCCATGATCTTAGTTTTCTGAATGTTGAGTTTTAAACCAACTTTTTCACTCTCTTTTTTCACTTTCATCAAGGGGCTCTTTAGTTCTTCGTTTTCTGCCATAAGGGTGGTGTCATCTGCATATCTGAGGTTATTGATATTTCTCCTGGCAATCTTGATTCCAGCTTGTGCTTCATCCAGCCCAGCATTTTGCATGATATACTCTGCATATAAGTTAAATGAGCAAGGGACAATATATAGCCTTGATGTACTCCTTTCCTGATTTGGAACCAGTCTGTTGTTCCATGTCCCATTCTAACTGTTGCTTCTTGACCTGCATACAGATTTCGCAGGAGGCAGATAGGTGGTCTGGTATTCCCATTTCTTTAAGAACTTTCCAGTTTTTTGTGATCCACACAGTCAAAGGCTTTGGCATAGTCAATAAAGCAGAAGTAGATGTTTTTCTGGAACTCTCTTGCTTTTTTGATGATCCAATGGATGCTGGCAATGTGATCTCTGGTTCTTCTGTCTTTTCTAAATCCAACTTGAACATCTGGAAATTCATGGTTCATGTACTGTTGAAGGCTGGCTTGGAGAATTTTGAGCATTACTTTGCTAGCGTGTGAGATGAGTGCAATTGTGCAGTAGTTTGAACATTCTTTGGCATTGCCTTTCTTTGGGATTGGAATGAAACCTGACCTTTTCCAGTCCTGTGGCCACTGCTGAGTTTTCCAAATTTGGTGGTATATTGAATGTAGCACTTTAACATATATTACATACTTATATTATTTAATAATATAAAACCCTATTATTTTCTATTGACCAATCATGATATTAAAATGAATAATCATAATAATAAAATAATCACAATAGTAAAATATGTTTATCAGTTTTCACAATCAATAGCCAGACAAAAGATAAAAGATAATTACAACTGCAAGCCATAATGGAAACAAGATTAACCTAACAATATAAAATAATTACATACAATTTGATTGGCTAAGTAGAGTGATGTGAGAAGTGGAAGTGCATCCATGCACATATTGTTATCCATTCAGCCAGTCTATGTTTTTTGGTTGGAGCATTTAATCATATACATTTTAGGTAATTAACAATACGTATGATCCTATTATCATTTTCTTAATTGCTTTTGGTTTATTTTTTGCAGGTCTTTCCTTTCTCTTGTATTGCCTGCCTAGAGAGGTTTCTTTAGCATCTGTCATAAAGCTGGTTTGGTAGTGCTGAATTCTCTTAACTTTTGCTTGTCTGTAAAGCTTTTGATTTCTCCTTCACATCTGAATGAAAGTCTTGCTGGGTAGAGATTTCTTGGTTGTATGTTCTTCCCGTTTATCACTTTAAATATATTGTGCTGTTTCCCTTCTGGTTTGTAGAGTTTCTGTTGAGAAATCAGTTGATGATCTTATGAGAGTTCCCTTGTTATTTGTCATTTTCCCCTTGTTGCTTTTAATATTTTATCTTTGTCTTTAATTTTTTTTTTTCAGTTTGATTTCTATGTGTCTCAGGTAGGTCTTGTTCAGTCTCCTGTAGGTGACTGCTCCTTTCCCCTGGGTCCTGGTGCATGCAGGATTTTGTTTGTGTCCTCCAAGAGTGGAGTCTGTTTCCCCCAGGCCTGTGGAAGTCCTATAATCAAATATTGCTGGCCTGCAAAGTCAGATTCCTTGGGGATACCTAGTGCCTTTGCCAAATTCCCAGTCTAGGAAGCCTGATGTGGTACTTGGAAACTTCACAACAGTAGAACTTCTTTGGTATTATTATTCTCCAGTTTGTGGATCATCCACTGGGTGGGTATGGGATTTGATTTTATCATGATTGCACCCCTCCAATTGTCTTGTTGAAGTTTCTCCTTTGTTTTTGAACGTGGGGTACCCTTTTTTGGTGGGTTACAGCATTGTCTCATCAATAACTAGTTGCATTTGGTGTTCTCACAGGAGGGAATGAGCATATGTCTTTGTACTCCACCATCTTGAACTAATTCTGAAATTTAATGTCTCTTTAAAATCATTTTCTATTTATGTTCCACTTGTAAGAAATTGAAGAGGCTTTACTATAGGAAAAATTTAAAACAAATATTCTTTAATTTATGGATTTTAAACTTAATTTCTGTGACATGTTTGTTTATTCTTGGAGGTTCAAATATTCTCTCTTCAGGCTATTGATGTGTATATGTTTAGAATGTTAATATTCAATGTTCAGAAAACTGAAAAGATGGAGATTGTTTTTACAGTATTTATAGAAAATGTGGAATAAAGTTTAAATAGCTAGTAATTTAAAGATGGTAACATATTTCCATTCATTAGGTGATCATTTTGTATCTTAGTGGAATAATTTATGGACTTAGTGATTTTCTTTAAACTCTTGAACAGTCTATAAATAGTATTACAAAAGAATGAAATGATGTATTTCTGAAAGAGAACTGTTTTCTCTACATTTTTAGTGGCTAACTTTGAAACACCTCCCCCCCCCACCACCCATGAAGCCACATTTTCACAATCCATATCCAACTTCTGGGAACAATAAATATTTACTACTGATCATGATAGAATTTAGGTTGGACTGAAAAATTCTAAATTGCTGGGGAATTCTAAATTGCTTACTGATGCCAAAGAAAGTGAAAGTGAAGTCGCTTAGTCGTGTCCGACTCTTTGCGACCCCATGGAATGTAGCCTACCAGGCTCCTCTAGGTTTCCTAACTTATCCAAGTCTTAGTTTCCATACCTGCAAAATGAGGATAGTACTACTCAGTGTATACAATAATTATAAGTATTAATCAAGCACTGTGCCTAGTACCTAGTAAATATTTAACAAATAATAATGCTTCTGAGAGTCAATATGGGCTCTCGAGTCAAATTGTACTGGGTCAGAGTTCTGGCTCAATCATTTACTAGTTGTATGATGACTGGGTAAATTAATGAACTGGGCCTCATTTCATCCACTGCTAGATGGATAAATAAAATAAATATATAAATTGTGCAGCCCAGATGTCAATAAATGCTGTTTTTATGATTAATAAAACATGACCAGTTGGAGGATGCCCCAATGGTAAAATTGGGTGGCACCAGCTGGCTCAGTGCTTTCCAATTTGCCTCCCATGGTGCTTGATTATTAGATGGACATTCTCTCTACTATGTTTATGTAAAGTGTAAAATATATTGCTTTTCCACATGGATTTTCATTTGAAGAAAGAGTTGTGTCACTAAGAGAAGCTTGAAAAACATCCACTCAGTCCAAGTCATTAATTTACAGATGCAGTGGTTAAAACTCAGGAAAATTAATAATGAAGCAGTCAGGACTGGAATTCAGGTCAGCAAAATTCTGACTCGGAGTTATATGATATTTCCACTATTTCATTCTCAGTGGTACTTTAGTTTTCACTTTAATTAAATAGCTTCAGGAATTGAGATGTCTGCAATTTTTTCTTGAACTATGCACTAATTAAAAAGAACCATCTGTTAATTAAAAAGAAATGTTTCTAAAATTTGTTTTAAAGAATTGCTAAAAAGGAAATGAGAGGGAAAATTGTATTATTAAGTGTATTAGTTTAGATTCTACAGAGATCCAATAGGAGATATGTAGCCCTATCTATCTGTCTAGCTAGCTATCTAGCTATCTATCTGGAGAGACCCCTATAAAGAATTGGCTTATGTGCTCATGGAGGCAAAGACACTGGAATCCCAGGAGTTGCAATGGTAACTTCAGTCTGAGTCTGGAGGCCTGAGAACCAGGAGAGCCTATCTTATTAACTTTTTGTCCAAGTTTGAGCCTGAAGGCAAGAGAAAACTCAGGTCCCAGCTCCAAGACTATCAGGCAGAGAGAGCAATTTCTCTTGCTTGACTTTTTACTCTATTCAGTCTTCAGTGTATGGGATAAGGACCACCCATATTGAGGAAGACAGACTGTTTTATAAAGTCTATAAATTAAAATGTTAATCTCATTTGGAAATATGCTCATAGATACACACAGAATAACGTTTAACTTAACATCTGGGCACCCCATGGCTCAGTTAAAGTGGTACATGAAATTAATAATCACACTAGGTAAAATATGTTTTTATCACTGATTCCAAGGACAAGGGTATCTAGTTTTATTGCATTTCACTTTATCAAGCTTTGAAGATTTTTTTTTTAAACAAATTGAAGGTTTGTGACAACTTTCCATGGAGCAATTCTACTAGCGTCACTTTTCCAGCAGCATTTTCTCACTTCATGTCTCTGTGTCACATTTTGGTAATTCTCAAAATATTTCAACCCCTCCACTGGCAAAATGATGAGGACTTGCTGATGGTCAGATGATGGTTAGACTTTTTAGCAATCAAGTACTTTTTAAATTAATGCATGTACCTCAATTTTTTTTTTTAAGATCAGTGCTATTGCACATATAATAGACTACAGTCTAGTGTAAATATAACTTTCACATGCACTGGGAAACCAAAAAATTTGTGTAATATTTATTGTAATATTCCTTTCATTGCAGTGGTCTGGAATTAAACCCACAATATCTCCAAGATATGCTTGTATAGATTTTTAAGATATGCATATATTCTCCAATATCAATATTCACTCATTCTCCATACATGAAAATTCAGTTTTTCGTGTTTAAAGTAAATTTTCTACATAGTATTCTAACGTGTTCTTTCTCCACCTATAATACTTGTATAACATTGTTGAGGCTTTCTGTTTTATGATAATTTATTGCTTAAGTTGGGCTTCTCAAGTAGTTCAGTGGTCAAGAATCTGCCTGCCAAGCAGGAGACGTGGGTTTGACCCCTGGGTCAGGAAGATCCCCTGGAGAAGGAAATGGCAACCAGCTCCAGTATTTTCGCCTGGGAAATCCCATGGACAGCGGAGCCTGGCAGGCTATAGTCCATGGGCTTGCAAAGAAGTTGAACATAATTTAGTGACTAAACAACAACAACAATTGCTTAAGTAACTTGTTTGTCAATTTGGTTAACATTATTTTGTTATGTTTCAAATTCTTGTTATTCTGATATTAGTTCAGGGTATTTGATAGTAGTTCCTTCCCTTAGGTCTTGAGTTTGCCTTAAGTCTTCTATGTATACACAAATATTCTGAAGTAACCCAAATGATTTATTTTGAGTACAGAAGAAAAATAATATTGTGACAATTATAAGAAATAAAACAATGACAGAGATTTGCTGTGGTCATTGATACATAGCAAAATATGAAAGTGTGAATTAATCAGATCATCTGTCTATACTATCTGACTCCTCTAGATAGGCTCCTCAAGGTACTCAAGACTGCTCTTCCCCTGGAAGAGAAGGGAAAAAGCAATACTTTCTTTCCTCTCTCTTCAATATTTGACACTTTATGGAATTATAAAAACAATTAGGAAGCATGTCATTCAGTTTTCACTTGATGGTATTTGATAGCATATTTCATCTGATAGTTGATATATTCTGACACCTATTTATTAAGATGTATATTAAATTTTCCAAAAAAATTGAAAGGTAGCATGTTAATAGATGTATTTCTACCTTTAAGCTGTCTAAATATTGAAATTATTACTCAATTAAAACTCCTCTGAAGTTATGCTGTATTTCTGTTTGAGAAAATTATTATTAATTTCCACATTACCAAGTCAGCATTTTTGAGTATTTGACCAGGACTTGGATGAGGTTAGCAAAGGGTTTGTGGATAGTAAAAATTGCATCATGATAGAATTTTAATAGAACAAATTTGGAATAATTTGGAAGCACTTTTCTGTATATAATACTTTTGCTTAGAAGGATGACCACTGGATTATCTTCCTTCATTTCCTTAAGTCATTAACATCATTAAAGCCTTCTCTTTCTTAAGCATTCAACTCTTCTGGACTCTATGGTACCATGTTGTTATCTGCAGCGCTAAAAATCCACTCTTGCCTCTCAGAGGGTGTACACACAACCAAGCCTCAAGACTGTCTTATGTCATCTCACATCCACTGCTTCATCTCCTTGATTATGACTTTTGCAGTTTGATCACGCAGTAAGTGACTTCTACATTGCTCTCAAAAGTTTTGTTATGGTACCTACTATCTAGCAGGACAAGCCCTTTCTCAGCCTCATGCTGTAGCTCCAGAGGGTGCAAGATAATACATTTCCTCTGTTTTATGTCTTCTTTTGGTGCCTTGCTGTCTCCACTGGCTCTATTGCCTGTTTCATTGTTTTGTTCAGATGCTAAGTTGTGTCTGACTCTTTGCAACTTCACGAACTGCAGCATGCCAGGTTTCCTTGTCCTTCACTATCTCCTGGAGTTTGTTCACACTCATGTCCATTGAGTCGATGATGCCATCCAACGATCCCATCCTCTGTCGCCCTTTTCTCCTCCTGCATGAGTTTGACTAATGCACTTATTTTTTTCCTTCATCACATCACCATCGCTCACAGCCTCAGGTGCCTCCTTGCAACTGAATCCATATCAGCTTTGGTCTATCTCCTGGGCTTCCACCCCACATTTAAAATCACTTAGATATTTTGGGGGTGTTTTTTTTCTCACCCCAAATTAACAAGTTTCCCTTCCCTTCCACTCTTCTGTATCACAGTCAACGTCAATAGCACCAGCTTTGTAATCTCTCTTACAAAGATTACAAAGCTGTTCTCTTTCTTGTTCCACAATAAGACTGTTACTAGAGTACTCCTTTCATTACATTTCTTAGATGTGACGTTTCTTAATTCTTGCTCTTTTACCTCATCCATTGACTGTTAATTATAATTCACCAACAATTTGCCAAATGAAGCCTCTCTTCTCTTCTCAGGTCCAGGTAATTCAGTTAGATCACTCCTCCTAAAACATCGCTCTATGTTTATCACGGTCTGCATCAAAGCCTCTGCCCAATGAATTGGAGTCCACACTCTTTACACATCATTTAAAATCTCCTATATTTTGGCCCCATCCCAACTTTTCCCACATATCATACATGACTCCCTCTTTTCAAGGACAATTTATTTGTAATGCTCCAATATGCCTCACACGTTATTCTTTTCATATTTGCACACAAGATCTGCAACCTTATCATCATTGCTCTGAATTTTGGTCATTCTTTAATCATTCTTTATTTCCCTTGTGGCTCAGTTGGTAAAAAATCCACCTGCAATGCGGGAGATCTGGGTTTGATCCCTGGGTTGGGAAGATTCCCTGGAGAAGGGAAGGGCTACCCACTTTAGTATTCTGGCCTGGAGAATACCATGGACAGTGTAGTCCATGGGGTTGCAAAGAGTCAGACATGACTGAACGACTTTCACTTTCACTTTAATCATTCTTCAGTCCAACTAAAGTTACCCCTCCTTCATGAAATTTCTGACAGGTAGTTTTTTAAAACTTTTTATTTTATATTTATCATAACAATGTTGTGATAATTTCAAGTGTGCAGCAGAGCAACTCAGCTATCCATATACAGGTATCCATTCTCCAAGCCCCCCTCCTCTCCAGGCTGCCACATAACATTGAGCAGAATTCCCTGTGCCATACAGGCCCATGTTGGTTATCTATTTTAAGTACAGCAGCGTGTACATGTCAATCTCAAACCGCCTATATCCCTTCCCCCAACCCTTCCCCTCTGGTAACCATATGTTTGTTCTCTAAGTCATGACAAATGATTTTTTTTGAACCTCTGAAGAACTCCTTTCACTCATTTGGCATAACTGTTAACACACAATACTAATATACACTATCTTAGAGGCATATATTCTTTCTTTTCAAAATAAAGTAAATTCCTTAGGTGAAGTGTCTTAGGAGTTTTATATTCCTGTTGTCTTACATTAATTTGCATAGTTTAGTTTGAAGTAATGAATAAGTCTGCTGTTGTATTTTAGTCAAACATTATTTTTCAAAAATTTGATTTCTGTTTTCTTAAGTACTAAACTAGTTCAGGATTGGGTGCACTAGTGTCCAGGTAGGGAGAGATCAACTAGTGAAGCATGTCCTAGTCCTTCCTCAGTTTCTTATTTTAAAAATCTATATTGGGGTACTCCCGTGGTGGTCAACTGATTAACTTCACCTTCCAATACAGGGGATGAGGGTTCAATCTCTGGTTGGGAAGCTAAGATCCCACATGTCTGGGGGCCAAAAAACCCCCCCACCAAAACATAAAACAGAAGCACTTATTGGAACGAATTCAATAAAGACCTTAAAAATAGTCCATATCAAAAAATATTTTTAAGGACCTATATTAAGCGATTTTATTTTATGGTTTTACCAGCACAAAACTCTAGATTGGAAAGCTGAAACTCAAAGTCACATGGACATTTAGTACTGTTTATTTTAATATTATCTTTATTAAATAAAATAGGTTTTTTGGAAAATTTTACCTAATAAGCAAAATTTTATAAGATAAATTGAGGATTTTTTGTCAACAGAGAGCTCAGAAGATAAACTGTATGGTATATCTAACGAAAAATGAAAGCATATTTTTAAATTGTATTTGAAGAAATGTAGTATTTAGAACAATTCAATCACTTTAAACACGTTTCCAGAATGAGACATTTCACATGTAGGAATGTTGACAGAACATGAGAGATTTAGAGGTTAGTATATTTTATGTTAGGGGAGTAAAAAACCATAACTTTGAGAAATAAAGCACTGAGAACAGTGTTTAGCTCAAAAAGAGAAATATTCATAGAAATATGATACATATTGTGAAGGGCTTGTTGTTCAGTCAGTTGTGTCCAACTCTTTGTGACCGCATGGACTGCAGCACATCAGGCTTCCCTGTCCTGTACCACTCCCCAGAGCTTGGTCAAACTCACATCCATTGAATCAGTGATGCTATCCAACCATCTCATCTTCTGTTGTCCCCTTCTCCTCCTGCCCTATGTTTATGATGTAGCTTGTTTTGCATGATTTCCAAAGGCAGAACCAGTAACAGTGAGAGTTAAAGAGGCATGTGTTTTAGCCCAGTATCAAAAATCATATTGTATTGGAGGGTCTGTAGTATGAGATGAACTGCTACATGATGTATAGATATTTCTATGTTGTGGAAAATGTTTAAAAATAGTTATTTCTTTATCATTGTTCAGGTTTCCCTTACACTTAAATTGTACTTCTTTTATGTCACTTATCCCTTTCTATCTAGCTAAATAGTGAAATAAAATATTAAAAGTAACACACTTGCATATATATGTGTGTGTGTGTATGTATGTTATTTCAAAATTCATTCTTTTTTAGTATTAGCTGAGGCTCCAGAGGTGAAAACCATATTGTTGTTGTCCAATAGCTAAGTTATGTCCAACTCTTTGCAACCCCATGATTCACAGCATGGCAGGTTCCTCTGTTCTCCATTATTTCCCAGAGTTTGCTCAGATTCATGTCCATTGAGTTGGTGATGCTATCCAATCATTTCATCCTCTGTCACCCCCTTCTCCTTCTGCCTTCATTCTTTCGCAGCATCAGGATCTTTTCCAATGAGTCGGCTCTTTGCATCAGGTGGCCATAGTATTGGAGCTTTAGTTTTAGCATCAGGCCTTCCAATGAATATGCAGGGTTGATTTCCTTTAGAATTGACAGATTTTGTCTCCTTGCAGTCCAATAATCCTTGCCAAGTAGCCTCACCTCCATATGTGTTCTAGAGGAGCTAAGAATTTGGGAAAGCAGCAGTTCTGTTAACATTAGTAATTAGCCACTTTAATTTGTTATATGGGCTTAAATGATTGATGGGGCTTCCCTGGTGGCACAGTGGTAAAGAATCTGTCTGCTAATGTAGGGGAGATGGGTTTGATCTCTGGGTTAGGAAGATCCCAAGAGAAGGAAATGGCAACCCATTCCAATGTTCTTAACTAGAAATACCATGGATAGAGGAGCCTGGTGGGCTACAGTCCATGGGGTTGCAAAAGATTCAGACATGACTTAGTGACTAAACAACAACAACAAAAAGGATTGAAAGAGGATGCTTTTAGAGAAGAATTATTCTTCAGCAGGAAAGAGTAGTAAGCTATTTTACTCTTACCTGAAGATAGTGTGTAGAACTTTAAAGTCTATTTGTATCCTTTGAGTTTAGGGAACTGGTGTTTGCCTCTTGACAAGAGAATTCTAAAGGCAAAATGAATGTAGGCAAAACACCTGTTTGGCAGCAAAGACAAAGGGAAAGCCCACTGCCTTGCAAGCCAACTGCACCTTCATATTTGGAGAAAGTTTGTGTAAGTTTTTCCCTGAACAGAGTAGACCCACGGGAGAGAGACATGGAGCGGAATCCTTTAATATCTTCAATCCACAAAGGCCCCTGGGAAGATTCAAAGTTTAAGTTGCTGGAAGAAAAAGAGTTGTTGTCTGCACCATGAAAATTGCCTTTGGAGTTATCTAATAGTGTAAACTCTGAGAAAGAGAGTAACAGTCCAGGAAAAAAAAAGGGTCAGCATTGAGCATATGAAACCCAAAGTTCATGGGTGCTTTAAAATGAGTGCCAATCAGCCACACAAACCTGGGGGGGAATCACTTCCACTTGTCTCTTGCCCTGAGCCCCATCTTGGGAGGACTGGATGTTGTGACTTGGCTCAGTGAAGTGGTTGCTAAGGGAAGACCTCTCCCTTTGCTAACTTTTCCAACTTGTGCTAGCACTAAGCTAGTTGAGGGAAGAGCTCAATTGTCAGTGGTTCAGAATTTTAATTATTACACCGGGTTGGACATTGTAATTACCAACATGAGACTATTAACATGAATACAATGAGTAAAGGGCTATTAATTATCCAAGACCAAAAGCAATAGGATTTGCTTCAGGTGTCTTCAGGGGCAAGAAAAGAATAAGTCCACAGAGTTGTTTATTTTTAGTAAATAAACCAGGAATCTATGAATTTGTGAGGTATGTCTCCATAAAGAATGTCAAGTAAGCTATACAACACTCTGGGGTATGAAATGATGATATTTCATGATTTAAGTACTCCTGGCTGTATGTTTGAGACCTCTTCAGTTCTTCAAGGCCAGAGGTATAGGTTTGACACAGGAAAGGACATGGGGAGACACAGTCTGCAGGTTTCCCTCTGCTTTGTGTCTTGTGGTTGTTTATCTCCTTGAAATTACTAGTAAATCTTGAGATGAGGTGAGATAGCTATTCACATGCATCTAATTTCACCATCACACTTTATGGGTTATTTCGTAACTTTTTTATTTACCTGGACATAAATGAATCAGCTATGAAACTGCTCCAAATTTTATCTAGTTGTTAGCAAAACAAGTCAGGAAACTTGGTATGAATACACAGGTAGGGAAAAATAAAGTTGTTTTCCACTTGTGCCCTTCAAAGTCCAGGATGTTTGATAAGTCACACACAACACGTTTTGTGTATGAAAGAAAAAGAAAGTGAAAGTTGCATCCAAGTCTTAGAGACTCTATGGACTACACAGACCATGGAATTCTCCAGGCCAGAATATTAGAATGGGCAGCCTTTCCCTTCTCCAGGGGATCTTCCCAACCCAGGGATCAAACCCAGGTCTGCCGCATTGCAGGCAGATTCTTTACCAGCTGAGCCACATACATGCCTTTTATTCTCTTTTAGACTGTAAGCTCCTTTATCACAGCAGAAATATCTTTCTTCTCACTTTCTATTACACTAAGTTAAAAATGGAAGGGTTTCTAGTGTTAAATATGGAAGAGTTTCTCGTGTTGCCTGAGGATGAGAGTAAGTTCATTCCAACTTTTATAATGGGAAATTCTATTAAATATTTTAAATATTCAATGTTTAACCATTCACAGTATGGGCTTGTAATTAAAAATTGAAATTTCTTGAATACCATTCTCTTAAACATGTTTCTCATAATGAAAGATTTCCAACGACCAGACCTGACTAATTCAAACAATACTCTTTTTAAAGACAATATCAATGTAAGTATTTTGGTAACTCCATCAGGTTAATTACTTATAACTGGATTTGAAATGTGCAGATAATTTATGTGGAAACATCATTATATTAAGAATTACTTGAATTCTGATAGAAATAGAACTTATTAGCCTTGTGGCCCATGAAAGTGTTCACTTCGACTAATTTTGTGACTCCCTAAATCACAATATTTTCAACTCAATCTGTAAAATGTGAGAAATAGTGTTTGTTTTGCTTAATTTCCAGATAACTATGCAGTAAATGCATTTAGTACATATTTAATATGTAGCAGAATGGTGGCTCTTTGTCATGTGTGAAAATCTCTCCCTAATTTATTCTAATCTATTCCTTAATTTATTCTAATCCATTTCTTTATTTACTCTTCTGAGTTTTAAAATAAAAGTTATTAAGGCCTATTTTACATACCAAAAATGCATCCAATTTAAGTGTATAGTTTAATGTGGTTTCAACAAATGTACACCTAGCATGGGCTTCCTTGGTGGCTCAGTGGTAAAGAATCCTCTTGCCAAGGCAGGAGTTCAGTTTGGTTCAGTAGCTCAGTTGTGTCCAACTGTTTGTGACCCCATGGACTGCAGCATGCCAGCCTTCCCTGTCCATCACCAACTCCCAGAACTTGCTCAAACTCATGTCCATTGAGTTGAGGATGCCATCCAACCTTCTCATCCTCTGTTATCCCCTTCTCCTCTTGCCCTCAGTCTTTCCAAGCATCAGGATCTTTTCCAATGAGTCAGTTCTTCATATCAGGTGGCCAAAGTACTGGAGCTTCAGCTTCAGCATCAGTCCTTCCAACAAATATTCAGGACTGATTTCCTTTAGAATTGACTGGTTTGATCTCCTTGCAGTCCGAAGGATTCTCAAGAGTTTTCTCCAACACTACAGTTCAAAAGCATCAATTTTTCAGCGCTCAGCTTTCTTTATGGTCCAACTCTCACATCCATACATTTTGGTCTGCGTTTTGGTTGAAAAAGTAAATGATAGGATCACTAGGCTGTTTTGTGTTCTCTGTGTTAATTCCTCCTTTTTAGAAAATATTGGCATGAAGTTGATTTACAGTGTTGTGTCAGTTTCGGGTGTACAACAAAGTGAATCAGTTATACATATGCATATATCCAGCTTTTAGATTCTTTCCTCATATTTACCACTACAGGGTATTGAGTAGAGTTCCCTGTGTTATACAGTAGGTCCGTATTGAAAGTGAAAGTGAAAGTCACTCAGTCGTGTCCAACTCTTTGGGACCCCCTGGACTATACAGTCCATGGAATTCTCCAGGCCAGAATACTGGAGTGGGTAGCCTTTCCCTTCTCCAGGGGATCTTCTCAACCCTGGGATTGAATCCAGGTCTCCCGCATTGCAGGTTGATTATTTACTAGCTTAGCCACCAGGGATGGAGAAGGCAATGGCACCCCACTCCAGCACTCTTGCCTGGAAAACCCCATGGATGGAGAAGCCTGGTGGGCCGCAGTCCATGGGGTAGCTAAGAGTCAGACAAGACTCAGCGACTTCACTTTCACTTTTCACTTTCATGCATTGGAGAAGCAAATGGCAACCCACTCCAGTGTTCTTGCCTAGAGAATCCCAGGGACGGGGGAGCCTCGTGGGCTGCCGTCTATGGGGTCGCACAGAGTCGGACACGACTGGAGCGACTTAGCAGCAGCAGCAGCCACCAGGGAAGCCTAGGTCCTTATTAGTTATCTATTGTATATGTTGGCAAAGTAATGTCTCTGCTTTTGAATATGCTATCTAGGTTGGTCATAGCTTTCCTTCCAAGGAGTAAGTGTCTTTTACTTTCATGGCTGCAGTCACCATCTGCAGTGATTTTGGAGCCCCAAAAAATAAAGTCTGACACTGTTTCCCCATCTATTTCCCATGAAGTGATGGGACCAGATGCCATGATCTTCGTTTTCTGAATGTTGAGCTTTAAGCCAACTTTTTCACTCTCCTCTTTCACTTTCATCAAGAGGCTTTTGAGTTCCTCTTCACTTTCTGCCAGAAGGGTGGTGTCATCTGCATATCTGAGGTTATTGATATTTCTCCCGGCAATCTTGATTCCACCTTGTGTTTCTTCCAGTCCAGTGTTTCTTATGATGTACTCTGCATATAAGTTAAATAAGCAGGGAGACAATATACAGCCTTGATGTATTCCTTTTCCTATTTGGAACCAGTCTGTTGTTCCATGTCCAGTTCTAACTGATGCTTCCTGACCTGCATATAAATTTCTCAAGAGGCAGATCAGGTGGTCTGGTATTCCCATCTCTTTCAGAATTTCCCACAGTTTATTGTGATCCACACAGTCAAAGGCTTTGGCATAGTCAATAAAGCAGAAATCGATGTTTTTCTGGAACTCTCTTGCTTTTTCTATGATCCAGCGGATGTTGGCAATTTGATCTCTGGTTCCTCTGCCTTTTCTAAAACCAGTTTGAACATCAGGAAGTTCACGGTTCACATATTGCTGAAGCCTGGCTTGGAGAATTTTGAGCATTACTTTACTAGCGTGTGAGATGAGTGCAATTGTGCAGTAGGTTGAGCATTCTTTGGCATTGCCTTTCTTTGGGATTGGAATGAAAACTGAGCTTTTCCAGTCCTGTGGCCACTGCTGAGTTTTCCAAATTTGCTGGCATATTGAGTGCAGCACTTTCACAGCATCATCTTTCAGGATTTGGAATAGCTCAAGTGGAATTCCATCACCTCCACTAGCTTTGTTTATAGTGATGCTTTCTAAGGCCCACTTGACTTCACATTCCAGGATGTCTGGCTCTAGGTGAGTGATCACACTGTTGTGATTATCTGGGTCATGAAGATCTTTTTTGTACAGTTCTTCTGTGTATTCTTGCCATCTCTTCTTAATATCTTCTGCTTCTGTTAGGTCCATACCATTTCTGTCCTTTATCAAGCCCATCTTTGCATGAAATATTCCTTTGGTATCTCTGATTTTCTTGAAGAGATCTCTAGTCTTTCCCATTCTGTTGTTTTCCTCTATTTCTTCGCATTGATTGCTGAAGAAGGCTTTCTTATCTCTTCTTGCTGTTGTTTGGAACTCTGCATTCAGATGTTTATATGTTTCCTTTTCTCCTTTGCTTTTCGCTTCTCTTCTTTTCACAGCTATTTGTAAGGCCTCCCAAGACAGCCATTTTGCTTTTTTGCATTTCTTTTCCATGGGGATTGTCTTGATCCCTGTCTCCTGTACAATGTCACGAACCTCATTCAGAGACATTACTTTGCCAACAAAGGTTCATCTAGTCAAGGCTATGGTTTTTCCTGTGGTCATGTATGGATGTGAGAGTTGGACTGTGAAGAAGGCTGAGCACCAAAGAATTGATGCTTTTGAACTGTGGTGTTGGAGAAGACTCTTGAGAGTCCCTTGGACTGCAAGGAGATCCAACCAGTCCATTCTGAAGGAGATCAGCCCTGGGATTTCTTTGGAAGGAATGATGCTAAAGCTGAAACTCCAGTACTTTGGCCACCTCATGCGAAGAGTTGACTCATTGGAAAAGACTCTGATGCTGGGAGGGATTGGGAGCAAGAGGAGAAGGGGACAACAGAGGATGAGATGGCTGGATGGCATCACTGACTCGATGGATGTTAGTCTGAGTGAACTTCGGGACTTGGTGATGGACAGGGAGGCCTGGTGTGCTGCGATTCATGGGGTCGTGAAGAGTCGGACAAGACTGAGTGACTGATCTGATCTGATTGCATATGTAGTAGTGTGTATATATGGGCTTCCCTGGTGGCTCAGTTGTTAAAGAATACGCCTGCAATGCAGGAGACCTGGGTTTGATCCCTGAGTTGGGAAGATCCCCTGGAAGAGGGTATGGCAACCCACTCCAGCTTTCTTGCCTGGAGAATCTCCATGGACAGAGGAGCCTGGTGGGCTACAGTCTATGGGGTCGCAAGGAGCCAAACATGACTGAGCACCTAAGACAGCAGAGTGTGTATACATCCATTCTAATCTGCCAGTTCATCCCTCCCCTCCCTTACCCGCTGGTAACCACAATTTTGAAAATATTTAACTACACCTTGTACTCTTATGGAGATAGCAGATGAATAGGTGGTCGGGAGAAGTCTACGTTTTGGTTTGTTTTTTAAATAATTGTTAATAGTAATGTCAGTTATTTTTTGTGGAGTATCTACACAAAATGCTTTCAAATTTCTTCATAATTTTAAAGAAATCTTGTAAGAATAATTGTTGGAATAATGACTCCAGGGTACATATATTTTAAAGATAGTTTTTAGAACACAAAAAAATCACTGTGTAATAATTGGGACTAATTCCAAAAGCAATATAAAAACACATTACTTTCCTCTATATTTACAAGCACTAATATAGGAAAATATATTAAACCAAATCTTTGGGGACTTAAGTAATATTATGTGTCGTATACTTGATGTTGGAATAAGTGTTTACAGATTTTTCTGTATTGGACTTTGATTTTTTCCTTGCACGTTTTGAAGCTTACTTGGTTGTGAATGTATATGTTAAGTTGGGAATTTGATTCATGCTTAACAGGCAGGTTTTATTTTTGATGGCCTTCCTTTTACATTTAGTGCACTAAATAATCCTCTGCTTCTATATTACATCACTTTACAAAGCCTACTAACGTCAGGGTTGACAAATTTTTTATTTCTTTTTTACCAACCACATATAGGTTACATATTGGCATTTTAATGAGGTAACATACTGCTATATTTTCAAGTGAGAGAAGGCAATTTCCTTTTTGGTGGGCGGTTTTCTTTTAAAGATCTGATTTAGTTTTTAATTTGATTCAGTTTTGAAAGGAAATATGACTCAACCTTTCTCATTTTATACATGAAGAATGATTCCTGTAAAATTCAGTAGCAAATGCAATAATTTCTAACTCTCAACAAGAAAGATCTTTACCTCTTGGACTACTTTATTTGAATACTAGTTGTAGTTCAGTTATTATTATTTTTTTTACTTTCTTTCTTTAAGATGATACATCATTCCCTTCGATATTAACTTTACTCCAAAATTTGACCTATTGAAAAATCATTAGACTTAAGTAGAGTTATAGGTCCATTTTCTATTGTTTGAAATGTTAGTATTCTCTCAAAGACTGAGTAGGAGTGTCATTGGTACCATGCTTTCACAGGGCAGTTAGCCATATTGATGATAATTTTAAAACTTGCATTCTCTATAATATAGTGATTCTAGAAAACTGCCTAACAGAATATTTGTTTAAGTATACAAATTACTTTTAAAAATGCATTGCAACATTATCTGATATATTAAAAAGATGTAAATCACTTGCATAGAAGCTCCTTGAGGGCAGGGACTTCGTCTGCTTGATCTATTTTGTGTATCAGGGCCAAGGACACAGTAGGCACTCACTAAATATTCATTTAATTTTTAGAATATATTCTCAAGGATTTTGTTCTTTGAGATACTATTATGAATGAATTGATGAATGATTAAGTTGTCCTAATTTCATTTTCAGGTTGTACATTACTCATATACAGCAATACAATTCACTTTTGAGTATTAATCTTGAATACTTATTTTCATAATATCAGTAGAAGCTATTTTCTGTATTTTTTCTAGATCCGCTCCCCATAAGATATGCTATCATGAAATTTTAAAATAATTCATAAAAATAATTCAATAATTATTTATTAAAAACAATATTGATATATGCCCCTTAACAGACTTACCAATATAGAAAACTCTAAGGAAAAACATAAACATCAGCATCCATATTTAACCGTGAGCCTAAACATGTCTGATCATGGGGTTCTCAAGGCAAGTATGCTGAAGTGGTTTGCCATTCCCAGTAGTCACGTATGGATGTGAGAGCTGGACTATAGAGAAGGCTGAGCACCGAAGAATTGACACTTTTGAACTGTAGTGTCAGAGAAAACTCTTGAGAGTCCCTTGGACTTCAAAGAGGTCAAACCAGTCAATCTCAAAGGAAATTAATCCTAAATATTCATTGGAAGGATTGATGTTGTAGCTGAAGCTCCAATACTTTGGCCACTTGATGCGAAGAACTGACTCATTAGAAAAGACCCTGATGCTGGGAAAGATTGAAGGTAGGAGGAGAAGAAGATAACTGAGAACGAGATGGTTGGATGGCATCACCAACTCAATGGACATGAGTTTGAACAAGCTCTGGGAGATGGTGAAGGACAGGGATGCCTGACGGGCTGCAGTCCACAGGATTGCAAAAAGTCAGACACAACTGACCAATTTAACAACAACAACTAAGCGTGCCTGTGGTTGTATATAAATTGACGTGTATTTGATCACAGAAAGACATTTGTTTTACACAGATGGACATTCTCATATTTTTGTGTAAATAAGCTAGTTTTACATCATTAAATTTAAGGACTGCCTTATATTCTATGTACTATGTATTTAATATAGTATAATTTATTTATCAGTTGACATTAAGTTAAAACTTATAGCCATTATAAATAAGAGCAACATGAACATTCTCTGTTGCATAACTTTGAGATAAATTTGTGTGATATCTCTTCAGGATAGAATTCCTGGGAATGGTATTGTTAGACGAAGAAATACTCACACACAATCCTAAAATCCTGTAGAATAGAATAATTTACTTTCCTATCAATATTACATGAAAATCTTAATTCCCTACACCTTGGATAACACAGTTTTTTTTTTCTTAAATTTTTAAACCACTTCAAATGTATCTTAACCATTTATAGTATATTCCTAGTTATCAAGGATACCCAGCTACTCAATTTCTCTTAATGCCAAAAAAGAAAAGGCAGACAGGCAAAAATTTTTTCTACAGATGTTATCTTTAGACCATGTTAATTCAGAAGTTTAGGGACAATAGTGGTTCTTTTTTGACCTCAACTGTTAATAATCAACCCTGAAAGACAGCTGTCATATTTATAGTGACTACCTCAATTGAAAGAGAACATGACTAACCTCAGGTAAATAAATAATTAGATATTTTAAACTGTTGAAATTTTCTTGTTGTGGGTGAAAATCTACCCTTTTGAAATTCTACCGAATTGGTCAGACTTTTTTGTGGGGCAATGGAATCTTTTTTTCCATTACTTCTTCTACACTGCTGCTCTTGCTGCTAAGTCGCTTCAGTCATGTCCGACTCTGTGTGACCCACCAGGCTCCGCCGTCCCTGGGATTCTCCAGGCAAGAACACTGGAGTGGGTTGCCATTTCCTTCTACACTACAGGTCTTTATATATGAGAAGACATTTGTTGTGTATCCCATTAGTTATTTGTTTCTAGAAACTTTCTAGCATAATTAAAAAATTATAATATTCAATTTTTGTGGACTGTGGTTTGATAAATCACCTCAAACTCTATTTAACAAATTATTTTATTCCTTTGCTCTGTGTTGCTAATAGGTTTTAGAAGCCTGGTAGTCTTTATATGTAGTCTCAGTTCAGTCGCTCTTGTGTCCAACTCTTTGAGACCCCATGAATCGCAGCACGCCAGGCCTCCCTGTCCATCACCAACTCCTGGAGTTCACTCAGACTCACGTCCATCGAGTCAGTGATGCCATCCAGCCATCTCATCCTCTGTCATTCCCTTCTACTCCTGCCCCCAATCCCTCCCAGCATCAGAGTCTTTTCCAATGAGTTAACTCTTCGCATGAGGTGGCCAAAGTACTGGAGTTTCAGCTTTAGCATCATTCCTTCCAAAGAAATCCCAGGACTGATCTCCTTCAGAAAGATACATTTAAATAAAATAAGTTACAGTTTTGAAGAAGCAAAATATTAAAAGATAATCTGAGGATATCTGTTTGCAATTTAGCACAGAAAGTGTTTTTTTCCATTTGGTTAAGACCATGAGAAGCAAAAATATATGTAAATGTGGTTTCTGTCTACTAGAAGTACCTCACACTTTTATTCTGTCCTTCACATTATATGTTAAAATCTTAAATTTATCATCTGCTTATATTTTAACACAGATATGTACAAAATCAGAAACACTGTGATACTCCGATGTTCTATTTTTTTTTCTTGGAAATAGTTTCTATAACATTATGGCTATGGATGAGCTCATTTGAAGTATTCATTGGCTTTTCTAATAGAGACTTTATTGACTTTGGTTATAGTTTGTTAATAATTAAAACATTAGGTTTATATTCCATTGCGGCAAATGGATAAAGAGTAAATATATGTCTCCATTTCTGTGAAGGGATTTTGAAGATTTCTATTTTTTGGTCTTCAAAAAACAGTAAGAAGTAAAATGTCTGAACTGTCAATACAAAATGCATAAATATTTATAAATACTTAGATTCTTCTTTCTAGTTGTAATGCTAGATTTAACCAGGATTGGATGAATAGTAATTTGAACTGTAATAGCCTGTGGCTTCTTGACCTATACTGTATTGTAATTACTGCTTTTTGGCCAAGACTACTCTACACCTAATGGACTCAGTGCAACCTTTATTCTACTCTTATTAAAGTTAAAAAATAGGCAATAAATACAACACAGGGTAAATATGAACATTATCATCCAAAATGGAAGACCTACCACCCTTATACTCATTGTTCATTTACCATTAAGTGTCTGCAATGAGCAGGTGATACTCTTTCTTTTTCATATGTGAATGATGAATATATTTCGTTCTATTTCACATTTTGACACTGCTTCTTATTACAATTTTTCTTTTCATATTATGCAGTTGATAGGAAGTCGATTTTTCTGTGTATGATAGATTCCATCATTTGCATCATAGTGTACCTCTTGGCAGTGAATATATTACAATAGCACATCCCAGTGGTTTGAACAGAAAGAAGTCAAGTTCTAATCTAGACCCAGACCCTATGTTTATCTGTTTCTCAAATGGACACTCTACTTGTGAAAAATAAATGTTCCTAAATAGTTCTTATTTCATTTTCCTATATCTCAAACTCTAATGAAACTGGAAAAAATTATTTGTTACAAATGTTTAAGTGTGTATTGTTTATGAGAAATTTTCCATTTAATAACACCTATACAATATTAATATTTCATTATTCATTAATTCTACCAGACCATATTTGGATGGCAAATACCTGAAGACTTTTTAAAAGTCTTGCAGTATTTTGGAACACTTCCACATTATTGATCCTTTTATTTCATGGCATGAAAAAGGTAAAGAAACAACAGAATTGTCATAAAAGTGAAGAAGATGAGAATGAGAATTTGAGAATGTGGAGCTTTTTTTTTTTTAAATAAATTAACAGTGGACTAGAAGTAATCAATTTCTCAGAGAATTTGAGAATGGAAGAATCAGGTAAGACATGCTATTTCAGAATCACATGAATGTCTCAACCATTCAGATGGCACTTAGTAACATCCTATTTAAAGTGTTTTAGTCTAGTTTATATTTATTAATCAACTTCTCATTAAGTCTAAGATAGATTAAGAATTTTTTTAACTATTAAAAATTGTATGTCAGTTTTTTGAAATCAATTTAATCAGCTATTATTTGAGCACTTATATCTGTTATTTTAAGAAATAAATTTTGGGGTTTTGTTCATTAAAATTTTTGTTAGTTTTAAATTATCTTCTTAGATAAACATAATTATTTTAGCTTTTGTTTTTCCCTTTTTTCTTTTCTCCTCACGTACTCACAGATGGAACTTCTATTCAAAGAATTCTTTTCCAACTCTCATTCCTAAAAGATAACAAAACAATGAGAGAAATGATACATAGATTTAAAAAAAGAGAGCACTTTTGTCTTCAAAGTCACTAGAGACAGCATCACGTGATTCTGCTCAAAACTCTTCTTTGAGATGACATGTTAACCTTCTCTCCAGGTTTCACTCATTTCCACTTTTCTACCCAGTTTCCTCCAGGCAAGAGTACTGGAGTGGGTTGTCATTGCCTTCTCCGATTTTGGTAAGAAATACTTGCCAAAGAGTACCTTCCATCCCACTGGTCTTATGTTTATCTTTGGGCAGATGAAATGTTATCAAGGCAAGTAAAGTTTTAAATTGCTTCACTGACAACCGATAGACATTCGAGTTGATGACTAAGAAGTTGAAATCTTTCATATACCTATATTTTGACTGTATTTTGTCAGCTTGCCTCTGTAAGCTTTGTAAAGTCATCAGAGATGTACCATTCCATTGCATCTCTTTGGCTATAAAAAATGATGCTACACTCTCACAGTCATATCTTTCTTTTTATTCTCTTTTCTTAATAGTCTCTCCAAATCTACTACAAAGATTGTTAATAAAAACTCAAATTACTATCCTCAAAATATTAGGTTCCTTTACTTCCCCATTTCACATGCTTATCTAGAGTTACATCTTTAATTTTGCTTAGTTTTATGTTTCCAGGGAGAATCTTTTCATTAGTCACTTTCCATTTTGAATCATACACCTATACATATTAGGGAAATTTAGGAGAAATGTCTATTATCTTTTCTGAAATGAAACAATATAATGCCAGATAATTTAAACTCAGTATATTTAGTTGTCGTCAGGAATTGTAAGTATTATTTTTGAATCTGTTGTCCTTTTCTTTTGTCTGAATCACTGAATACTTTCTAACACTGTCATTCCTTTTCCACGTTCATTAGCCTTTTACCATATCCTCTTTCTCCAAATTATTTAGGGGCTATTTTCATCATATTAGCTAATCTCTGAAGAAATGAGCTTTGATATGACTCCAGCCTTTATAAGACCCCATTATTTTTGTGTCATTGTTTTTATACATACTTGGCAATTATAATTTTATGATTCCAGAGTCTTGACAAAACCATCTAACTTTTTCATTCCATTTCACATGGATTTTGAAGCTGCTGACTGCCTTCTTGTTCAACTCTACTGTATCACTATTTACAGTTATCAGATCAGATCAGATCAGTCGCTCAGTCATGTCCGACTCTTTGCGACCCCATGAATCGCAGCACACCAGGCCTCCCTGTCCATCACCAACTCCCGGAGTTCACTCAGACTCATGTCCATCGAGTCAGTGATGCCATCCAGCCATCTAATCCTCTGTCGTCCCCTTCTCCTCCTGCCCCCAATCCCTCCCAGCATCAGAGTCTTTTCCAATGAGTCAACTCTTCGCATGAGGTGGCCAAAGTACTGGAGTTTCAGCTTTAGCATCATTCCTTCCAAAGAAATCCCAGGGCTGATCTCCTTCAGAATGGACTGGTTGGATCTCCTTGCAGTCCAAGGGACTCTTCAAGAGTCTTCTCCAACACCACAGTTCAAAAGCATCAATTCTTTGGTGCTCAGCCTTCTTCACAGTCCAACTCTCACATCCATACATGACCACAGGAAAAACCATAGCCTTGACTAGACGAACCTTTGTTGGCAAAGTAATGTCTCTGCTTTTGAACATGCTATCTAGGTTGGTCATAACTTTCCTTCCAAGGAGTAAGCGTCTTTTAATTTCATGGCTGCAGTCACCATCTGCAGTGATTTTGGAGCCCAGAAAAATAAAGTCTGACGCTGTTTCCACTGTTTCCCCATCTATTTGCCATGAAGTGATGGGACCGGATGCCATGATCTTCGTTTTCTGAATGTTGAGCTTTAAGCCAACTTTTTCACTCTGCTCTTTCACTTTCATCAAGAGGCTTCTGAGTTCCTCTTCACTTTCTGCCATAAGGGTGGTGTCATCTGCATATCTGAGGTTATTGATATTTCTCCCGGCAATCTTGATTCCACCTTGTGTTTCTTCCAGTCCAGTGTTTCTCATGATGTACTCTGCATATAAGTTAAATAAACAGGGTGACAATATACAGCCTTGATGAACTCCTTTTCCTATTTGGAACCAGTCTGTTGTTCCATATCCAGTTCTAACTGTTGCTTCCTGACCTGCATACAGATTTCTCAAGAGGCAGGTCAGGTGGTCTGGTATTCCCATCTCTTTCAGAATTTCCCACAGTTTATTGTGATTCACACAGTCAAAGGCTTTGGCATAGTCAATAAAGCAGAAATCGATGTTTTTCTGGAACTCTCTTGCTTTTTCTATGATCCAGCGGATGTTGGCAATTTGATCTCTGGTTCCTCTGCCTTTCTAAAACCAGCTTGAACATTAGGAAGTTCACGGTTCACATATTGCTGAAGCCTGGCTTGGAGAATTTTGAGCATTACTTTACTAGCGTGTGAGATGAGTGCAATTGTGCAGTAGGTTGAGCATTCTTTGGCATTGCCTTTCTTTGGGATTGGAATGAAAACTGACATTTTCCAGTCCTGTGGCCACTGCTGAATTTTCCAAATTTGCTGGCATATTGAGTGCAGCACTTTCACAGCATCATCTTTCAGGATTTGGAATAGCTCAACTGGAATTCTATCACCTCCACTAGCTTTGTTCGTAGTTCGTAGATGCTTTCTAAGGCCCACTTGACTTCACATTCCAGGATGTCCACTTGACTTCACATTCCAGGATGTCTGGCTCTAGGTCAGTGATCACACCATCGTGATTATTTACAGTTATGAAATGCTGTAAATCTATTTACAGATTT
The DNA here is from genome assembly GCF_027580195.1 of Bos mutus. Classification (NCBI taxonomy): domain Eukaryota; kingdom Metazoa; phylum Chordata; class Mammalia; order Artiodactyla; family Bovidae; genus Bos; species Bos mutus. Next base: position 41,822,566 of record NC_091630.1, on the reverse strand, counting down.
CTTTTAGTTTGCCACTAATTTTCTTTGAATTCTTCTCCCCAAATCTAGTATTACTTGAAAGTGTCTTATGTTATTTAAAATCATTTTTCATTTAGTCTACAATTCTAATGAAATATGGATTGTTAGTCCTCAAGTACATAATTTATATCACCATGCCTTGATGTCTTCATGTATCAAATGTGGATTTGAAAACAAATGGTTCCTGCCACTTAAAGTACTTACTTTCAGATAAAATACAAAGGGAATGTATACTAGATTTATTATGATTTATATACAATTTCATCGTATTAACCAATTGCTTTTTAAAATAGCTTTACTGAGATATAATTTACCTATAGAATTCACTCTTTTTGAAATATATACTTCTGACATTTTTAGTATATTTTCAAAATTGATCCACCTTTATCACTAGTTTTAGAATGTTTCCCCACTCCCCAAAGAAATTTTATCCGAACGAGCAGCTATTCTCCATTCTTTCCTCCCTGCTCAGCTTCTGATGACCACTAATATACTTTGTGTTTCAACTAATTTGCTTATTCTGGAGGTTTCATAAAAATGAATCCTCAAATGTGGTCTTTTGTAACTGTTTTTCATTTATTATATGCTTTCAAAGTTCACCATGTTATAGCATATTTCTGTACTTGATTTCTTTTAACACTTGAATAATATTCCATTGTGTGAATATAGCACATTTGTTTATGTATTCATTCATCAGTGATTAGACATTTAGATTGTTTATACTTTTTGGCGACTGGCTGATGTTGCTCTCAACATTTGTGTACAGATTTTTGTGGGGACATATATTTTTATTTCTCTTGGGCATATAGCTAGGAATAGAACTTCTGGGTCATATAACTCTGTTTAACATTTTTAGAAACTGTTAAAATGCTTTTTGAAGTGGTTGTAACCTTTTATAATTCAAGCAACAATGAAAAAATCCAAGTTTTTCCTTGTCCTCACCAGAATTTAGTATTACCTGTCTTTTTTTTTTTTTTTAATTTTGTCATCCTAGAAGTGATATCTCATTGTGGTTTTGGTTCCTATTTCCCTAACGCGTAACAATATTGAAGATTTTTCATATACTTCTTGGATATTGTATAACTTTTCTGTAGAAATATCTACTCAAACCTCTGCCCAGTTTTCAAGCTAGGTTGTCTTTTATTGTCAAGTTGCAAGAGTTCTTTATATATTCTAGATACAAGTTGCTTATCTGATATATAATTGTAAATATTTTGTCCCATTCTATGATTGTCATTTCATTGTCTTATGGTGCCCTTTAAAGCACAGATTTTTCTAAATTTGATAGATTCCAGGTTATCTATCTTTTCTTTTGTCCTTTGGGCTTTTGATATTATTTCTAGGAATGCTATGCTTAATCTGTTTACATATATTTACATCTATTATTTTTTTAGGAGTTTCCTTACGTGAAATCTAAGATACATTCTGAGTTAATTTTTGTATATAGTATGAGATAAAGTTCCACCTTTGTTCTTCCTTTTTTTTTGGTTTTTGCCATGTAGATATCCAGTGTCCCAGCACTGTTTGTTGAAAAAATTCTTCTATACCCATTGAATTGTCTTGATACCCTTGTTCGAAATCAGTTGATCATGGTTGTATGGATTTAGTTCTGGACTCAATGCTATTTGACTGATCTGTGTATCTATCCTTATGCTAATATGCTGTGGATTACTGTAGCTTTGTAATAACGTCTTAAATGATGTGCAAATCTTCTACCTTTATTCTTTGTCAAGATTGCTTTGGCTATTCCAGGTTCCATAATTATTTTCAAATGTGGTAAATATGCTTAAAAATCATTAGTTCTTAAGTAGCAGTCAAGTACTATCATTGTAAACTGTGGCTTGTGTTTTTTTGAAACTTGCATTTTCTGTAGCTTTTAGCACCTTACTTCTAGGAGTGCTAGAAACTCATACGTTTTCCACATATGTGGGTAGAATAATCGTTAACTTGGCATCTCATGAAACACAATACTGGCTCTATATTGTTGAAGAGCTCATGTCTATGCTTGATTTGAGTATTAAGATTTGCTTAGGGGAAACACCAAGCACATATTGCTCTTTAGAACATCTACAATTATGAAATAGGCTTTTCCATGTTGTAGAAATAAAGGGTAAGAAGTAAAACCAACAGGCTAGACTCAGTGACAGTCTAATTGTCCAGCCTCAGACTAGCCTTGGTAAAACACTAAAAAAATAATCTCTCTATCCTCTCTTATGGAGAATTAATCATTATTGTGAATTTTAATCATTTGTTTAATTTTTGCTTTTAATGATGAATTAAAATTTTTTTTCTAAAATTGTTATTTGTACCAGACACACTGCATTAACTAGATAGTCTGCCTGCAAGTGCCCAAAATTGAGAAATTCAAACCTGGAGATTGAAGAGAATATTTAAAAAAATACTAAAATATTTTTGAACTTTCCAGGAACCATCCTGTGCCTCAGAAACCATGTGATATTTTACAATTATTTGAAAACTATTTTCTGCAATTCATGGAGATAAAATGACCAAGGCAATGATAAAAATCCCAGAATAGCTCATATGTGGTTTTGTTTTGTCTTTGTATCTGGTGTTGTGATTGCTGTTGGAGAGCTTTTCTCTCTTTAGCAACACAGAATTGATTTTCTAAATGAAATGCATCACAGAAAAAGTGTCTAGTGAATAATTTTAATAACAATTTATGGAGCTATCATGGGACAAGCAGTCCTCTAACACTTATTTGCCCTTGAGATTTAGAAGAAATCATATCTCTAGTGCTCATAATAAGGAGCTAATTTAACTGAGTTCAAGTTAGCTGTGAACAAATGGATTAACAAGCACCTTATTAAAATTTTAATTTACATTTCATTTATCACATTTAATAGAATCAACTTTGTTGTTTCAGGGAGGGGAAAAGCATTAATTTCCAAGCATAACTTTAGGTACCATTAATTTCAAATGTTTTTTTTTGTTGGTTTTCATAGTTACCATAATTAGGTACCCTCCATAGCATGGAAATAGAAGACCCATAACATAAAATTTTGTTATTAAAGACCATTTAATTGTTCAACAAATTAAAAACATTTATATTTGTGTAGCTTTTGAATTTTCTTGCCACTGTAGAATGTTTAATTAAGGTAATTTAAGGTCTTTGGTCCTTTTAGGATATAATTTATGTAGTTATATATTTCTATGTCTGGAGGAATAGTCTGGATTTCTGATGATAATGTTTTGACTTAGGGCTTTATTTCTCATGCTACTTATTTTTCCCTTTGTCTCTAAAGTATTTCTGTTATTTGCATATGACAGTATATTTTCACATTTGTTAACAAAGATTCATGCATTTTATTGACAGTATAAGAAACTTGCTATGTGATCAGGAAAAAAATGGTTCTTATATGATTGTATTTACAATATCATCAATCAAGGGACTGATGACAAAAATGTTGGAATACACAAATATTAATTTTAACAAGGACAAAGACTTGAAATCATTGTGCATATTAAAAGCCTTTTATTCAGCCTTGCCTCTAAAGCAAGTCAGCTGATTAGTTGAACAGGAGTGAAAAGATATTTTTACCTTTTACTTTTGATCTGTCTTTAAAATTGATTTATACTTATAATCCTTGAACTTTGATGGTTCTTATGAAATAATTGATGACCTTGATCCATTTTTACAATGGCAATCATAAGAATTTTATATACTTGAAGTAACAACTTTAATTACCTTATAGATTTCTGAATAAGGAAAAATAAGTATATATTGAAGGGCCTGTATTCTGTTTTCAGTAGTAGTATCCTGTCAAGATATTTTTCAGATTATATCATCAACATAGTAAAAAGTAACATTTCCTTAAAGTGAGACAAGTGATCTCATTTTAATGACAGTTCCTGTGAATGTCAGGCACCCAGATATAGTTTAGAATGCTTAGTAATTACAGCAATCTTTCTTCTCTTTTATTAATTATTTCAAGAAAAAGAAGTAAAAGCTTTAAGAATGGGCACAAAAGGCAGTTATATTGGATCTTTTTTGTAAAGCAAATAGCTTTCAAATCATTCCATTAACTGTCATCAGAGAACAAAAAGAATTAATCAAAAGTGACACCAATTTCAAGGGCCTGCCAAAATCTCAGGAGAAAAACAATACTATCATAAAAAAAGAGAAATTAAAGAGTACTGCCCTTGATTCCATAAAGAGATTTCACTTCTTTCCCTCATGCAACCACATTTGTGCTTTAGAAGATTATATATAAAATGTATGTTTTGAATTATAGTGCATTTATTGCAAGGGCACTAGTTAAAGTGAATTAATACATTCCTTGATAACTGGTTTTTTTCTGAGTTATTCTTTTTATTGGACAATTAGTATCTTTGTTACCTTTATATCTTTGTTAGTTTATTTTCTTGATTTTGACTAATTTTTTAGCATACTATTTGAAATTGTTAGAATCTTGAATGTAATGGTGGAGAATCACAATAGACAAAGTGTACATTGTTTGAAAAGACTCTGATGCTGGGAGGGATTGGGGGCAGGAGGAAAAGGGGATGACAGAGGATAAGATGGGTGGATGGCATCACCAACTTGATGGACATGAGTTTGAGTGAATTCCGGGAGATGGTGATGGACAGGGAGGTCTGGCATGCTGCAATTCATGGGGTCACAAAGAGTCGGACACGACTGAGTGACTGAACTGAACTGAACTGAACTGAACATTGTTTGAAAACTAAAAGTAAGATAAAAGTAGGGAAGGGCATATGGAAAAAAGGTTTTTTTGTTGAGCTTTAAAATGGAAATTCCTGGTGGCTCAGGTGGTAAAGAATCTGCCTGCAATGCAGGAGATCTGGGTTTGATCCCTGGGTTGGGAAGATCCCCTGGTGAAGGAAATGGCAACCCACTTGCCATTTGCATGGAGTATTCTTGCATGGAGAATTCTATGAAGAGAGGAGCCTGGTGGGCTACAGTCCATGGGTTCGCAAAGAGTTGGAAACGATTGAGTGACTAACACTTTTAAAATGGAAATATCCAAGAGTTTCTAATTTAATATCACTTATTGCATAGTTGCTTTTACGTACCTGCTAAACAGAAAAGACTTTATGTTTAGTTGGAGTATTCCAAACCTGCTTGTATTCCAGTATTCATTAATACTGGTAACTGGTAACTCTGATGTGCATGCCCACATGCACATCATGTTGCTGGATCCTATCAACTTTGCGGGATCCCTTGGACCCTAGACCTTCAGGCTCCTCTGTCCGTGTAATTTTCCAGACAATAGTGCTGGAGTGGGTTGCCATTTTCTGCTCCAGGGGATCTTCTTGCCTCAGGAATTGAACCCATGTCCCCTGCATCTCCTGCATTGGGAGGCGGATTCTTTACCACTGAGCCACCTGTAATGTGCACAGGGGTGAATATTGCTTCTGTGTTTTACTAGAGTTAAGCAAGGTTCAGAGTGTTGAGATTACCAAGGTAAGACTTTGTTAAAGGGGGACAGTTAGTACTGGATCTCTAATTATTTCTTTAATACTCCTCCCACTACATTACAGCTCATATCTTCTATGTTCTCTGTGATGCACCCTAAGTCTCAAACTTCAGTAAGAGGTGAACAGGAGAAACACATTAAAGTTAATTCCTTCTTTCTAATTGTTCACCTGGGATCCATCAGAGAACAAAACAAAAGTACCTGCCTCTGTGACACAGCAGAGGAAGACAGAAAATGAGTAATAAATACAATAAATAAATGAATAAATGGATGAGTGAATTAATAAATAGACAAGTGAATAGAATTTGTTTAAAAATAATAAGTTCTATAGAAACAAAGCAGATCAGAGCTTGGCACATTGGGGGTGCTGGGGTGAAGGTGTTAGAGAGACTACCCTTGTTGAAGTTTCTTTTTTCTTTTGTTTAAGAAGATGTGTCACAATCTCTACATGCCTCATTATAATATACATAATAAATATGTGTGTGTGTCTGTTAAGTCACTTTAGTCGTGTCCGACTCTTTGTGACCCTATGAACTTGTAACTTGTCAGGCTCCTCTGTCCATGGGATTTTCCAGGCAAGAGAACTGGAATGGGTTGCATGCTGTCCTCCAGGGGATCTTCCTGCCTCAGGTATGGAACCTGCATTTCTTATGTCTCCTGCGCTGGCAAGCAGATTCTTTACTACTAGTAGCATCTGGGAAGCCCACATAATAAATATAAAGTATAACAATTTAAAAAATAGATTATATAAATATAAATTATATATGTATGTGTATATATTTATATACACACACATGTTTGATCACTTTTCAGATTCTGAATTTGTGAATTTACCTACTTGCTAAAATTAAACCTCAAGGCTATACTCAAGACACTTTATTGATCACTCACAGATATGCACATATGCAGAGTAGCAAAACATTTAAGTCACCCGATGTGCATGTTCCCAGCTGAACAAGGAAATGCTGCTTTCTTATTTCAGATCTCAGTCTAGAAACAAGTGGCCTCTTCACGATATATTTAGTGTGACCTTTCTACAACTTTGTCCTTTTTTTTTTTTTTTGATAATGTTGCTGCTTAAAGTGGACTCCAAGCAATGTGATGAGTTTTGTGTCGTATTCCTAAATGCAAGACATTATATTCTGCTCAATGGATAAAATAGGTGTGTTAGATTTAGCTTCATTCAGACATGAGTTGTAGTGCTGTTGGCTCTGAGCTTTACACTAGTGCATCAGTGATATATATTAAATGATATCTTGAAACATAAACACATAAAACAAGATTAGGTATGGATAGGTTGATCAAAATGTTGTGACTAGAGGCTCTTAGGAGTCTAATCCTGTGCTTTCCCTAGGAGAAATGATTCAGTGCTTGCTAATTTAAATTTTATAATGACTTTATAGAATATAACTTCTATGAATAATTAAAATAACTACATAAGATTATATAATTATCATATATTTTATATGATATATTTGATATATATTTATATGATATATATTTAATATATATTAAAATTAAAATTCTAATTGTAATTCTAACTTTAACCAATAAACCTGGTTATTTTCCATGTTCACTATTTTAGTATTATTCTATATGATGTAAAAGCTTAAAAAGCATTTTCTTGAGGAATTACTCAAGAAATTCTGTTTGAGATTTCTCAGTTTGATTCTGTTTTCTGAGAAATTATTTTAGAGCTCTTTGAAAATATTCTATGACCTAGGATCTTACACTTGATTTGTGGCTCACTTCAATATCTTCCTTATAACACTTTGCTCATTTCTGTATTTTTTTCCCTGATTTTCTCTTCATGCTTCAATCTGGATATTTTCTATTGATCTATCTCTCAGTTTACTAATCTTCTCTTATGCTGTATCTAATCTACTGTTAAATTTATTAGTACATAATTTCAGTTTTTATATTTTCTTTTGTAGAATTCCCATTAGATTCTTTTCTATAGATTTTAGTTCTGTTTGAATAGATGTTGCAATGAGTTCTTGAATATGCAAAATTATACTCAGGACTGACTATGCGGTAGAAAGTTAACTTGTTCTATCTAATACAGTGAAATAGTTTGGAAACAGAGAAGTGAAGGACAAAGAGAGAATATTGGGAGTAAGAGTGTGTTCTGAGGAATATGGTGAAGGATTGGACAGAAAGGTAACCAATGAGAATGTACTATGATTATACCACCTCTCCCCTCACTGCCACACACAAGTATTAATACATACCACACACACACACACACACACACACCCCCTTAATTACCTATACCTTCTGCTAAGATTATTGCTCACACATGCTCTGGTGAATCACTTTGAAGGAAATCAAAAAAAAAAAAAAAAGCTAAGTTCACATCAAAAGCAATGAGATTAAAATCATTGAAGAATATGAAACACAGGTAAGATTAAGAAATTTGGAGCCAACCTAATTCCCTAAAAATTCACAGAAATCTTATGTTAAGGCATTGGGCTTCCTTTGTAAAATGTGATAAGGCTCACTAAACTGATACCTTAGTGCTTCCCCAGTTGCTCAGTTGGTAAAGAATCTGCCTGAAAAGCAGGAGACCTGGGTTGGATGCCTGGGTAGGGAAGATCCTCTGGAGAAAGAAATGGCAACCCACTCCAGTACTCTTCCCTGGAGAATCCCATGGACAGAGGAGCCGGGCAGGCTACAGTCCATGGGATCACAAAGAGTCAGACATGACTGAGTGACTACCTTTCACTTTCTTTTCAAGTTGATATCAGAAATATAACTAATTAAAGCAAAGGGCAGTTTGCAGAAGTTTTTTCAGGAAGAATTACTGAATGAAGTCAAGGATGGATCTATGTGTAACAAAAATGTCTTTGAAGGAAGGCACTCACAAAGGTAGGAGGGTAACAAGATTGATAGTGTCTAAAAGTCAAAGCAGCAGCCAGTCTCAAGGAGAAAGGAGTGGCCAACAACATCACAGATACTTACTAAGTAAAATAAGACTGCATAAATATATTCTTTTCTTTGGTTACTTAAGTCACATGAAGATTTAACAAGAATAATTTGAGCCAGTAGCTGTGGTACTAGATGCCAGAAAGTAGTGGGCAGAAGCATAAACTGCAAATAATAAATAAATACAGTAAGCACTTTGTACTTTTTGAAGAAGCTTTTCAATAAAGTAAGGAGGGAAAAAAGAGTGACAGATGGAGGAGGGTTGTAAAATGTACTGACAAGAAGGGGCCAGAAGAGAGAGAGGAATTAAGCCTAAACCAGAACACTCCTTTTTAATATTTTTTCTGGTATATGTGACACAGACTCTTTGATTACCCAATGGAATCTCTTCACTTCTAGAAAAATATTTATTAGATGTACTTACCAAAATTTCCATGCCATTTGAGGGGCTTACTGTTGTTCTGACAGGCTAATTGGTTCTAGGTTAAGACCTTTTGCACCAAAGAGAGGGAAAATGAATGATGGACCAAGGTTTTTGAGACAGAAAGAATGAGTTCAAGAACAAAGATGAGGCATGTCTTGGAATTGATGGAGTTACTATAATTATCTTCTTTTAACATTAAGTGCTTCCAGAGACAATAAAGGGATGTCTCTTACTTTACATGCATTGACTTGGTGTGTGTGTGTGTGTGTGTGTGTGCATTGACTTTCTGAATAGTTCATCAAGATTCTAAGTCCACTTTATCAGTGGGAAGAGGAGAGGCTGATTTGAACTTTTTTCCAATCAAAAGAGCATAAAGATTCTTTATGGAATTCCCCAAACCTGTTATCGGTCTGGTCACTATTCTAATCAAAGACAGTCCTTTCTCTGTGCTTCAGGGGTGATCTGTACTTGCCTCATAGATATCAATTGATCATCAGTTTTGACCTTTGCAAATTATCTATTTATTTATATCCCTGCCTTATGCTAAAACAGAGGAGTGTGTGCTAAGTTGCTTCGGTCGTGTCCGACTCTTTGTGATCCTATGGACTACAACTTGCCAGGCTCCTCTGTCCATGGGATTCTTCAGGCAAGAACACTGGAGTGGGTTGCCATGCCCTCCTCCAGGGGATTTTCCCAACTCAGGGATTGAACCTGGGTCTCTTGTGCCTTGTGCATTGGCAGGAGGATTCTTTACTACTAGCGCTACCCGGGAAGCCCTAATACAGAGGCAGATGGATTAAAATCGCCACATTATGTTGTAATTGCTTGCCTCTGTCTGACCAATAGTTGACAGTAGAGCTCTTTGTCACAGTTTCTTCCTCAGTTGCTAAATGTGTACTGGATAAGTGAGTTAAATTATTTTTCAAGTGGCAATGTAGTGAGCACAATGAGAAATCTGACAGATATATAAGCGATTTCTAGGAAACCCACAGATGGACTCTGAGTAACCATCATCAGTTGAAACTTAGGGCTTGCTCTTAGTGTTACCATATGAAAATGCGAACAAGAGTATAGACTGATTAACCCCTGATACTGAATTCTAACTCTTGTAGGTATGATTTGTATTAATTAATAAAAGTAATAATGAAATAACCACTATCTTAAGTACCAACCCTGTATAGAAACTTATGTGTATATGTATATATATATGTGTGTGTGTGTGTATACACACATGTGGAAGATTGAAGTTGCAAAAAGAATATGTACCTTGTTTAAAGACATAGAACTTGAAAGAGGAGAAGTAGAAATAGACCAAAACTCCCACTCTTCCTTGAAAATTCTATATCCATAACTCTCATGAAATATGCTGAAGGAGCAGGTATCTTTTCTGATTGGTGCCTAAATCAGGAAAAATTATTGTCCTTTTAGAGAAAGACTTTAATATCAGTTTTATAGTACATTTTTTTAGAATTAGAATAACTTGGGCCAGGGCACAGACCCCCTTTAATACTACAGACCCCCTTTCCTTAGGACATGTGATCTATAATACATTTTGATGTGATTATTGGTAAGTTATCATGTTAAGAGACCCACTCAATTAAAATGTCATTCAAACCAGTCAGTTTCTCTTGACCATTTGATTCTGCAGGAAATATGAAGAATCTGAGATTTTATTCTGCTTGGAAATTAGGAATGTAGCTTGCGGCACTGTTATGCAGGCTAGCAGAAGACACAAACTCCAAGGTCAGAGAAAAAGACCGTAATTATTCCTGGCACATCAGTGAGCAGAATGGACACTGGCATATTTGCACCAGTTTTCCTTGGCTTCTACTTCTATTGTGCAATGTGAATGGGCCCAGATGGATGCCTGTATATACAGTATATGTTACTGGACTCAAAGAGGTACCCTGAGTTTAGGGAACCTGAATCTTTATAATGGGGAGTCAAATGAGCCTTCTGGAGGGAAACACATCTCTACCTGTCCAGACTGCAAGCAAAGCTGTCTTTTGTTTTGAAGGGAGACACTATATTTTCCAAGGCTGCTTGCCTTGAAAAAATAGGCTGGAACAAAGGGTAGTCAGTGACTTGAAATGAAGGTCAGTGTCTCATTTCACAAGATGGGCAGAAATGTGGGAAACTGCTCCCGGAGAATTATCTTTCAACAGACTCTAAAAATTCATCTTTCTTTACAAACTTGGACATTTTGCTGAGAGCTGTTTCCATTTTAATTGCTCAGTACACTATGCCAGTTAGTCAGCATCCTAGCTTAGGAAAACACATTTTGATCTTATTAGGCTGTGGGTATGATTATCATATGAATCATAAATGATGGTATGATAGACTCACCACCTTAAAGCAGGAGCAGCTCTTATTTTCTTCAATTACATATAATTACTCTTGGAAAATTGTATGAAAAGACTCATTTTGCACTGGTGTGTCACTTAATTACACATCAGGAGTGACATGAAAAACTCAAAATATTCTATAAAGTTTCTTTAAAAAAAGAACTAAGACATTTCTCACTCCCATATTAACCAAAATTAAAAGTTTTAAGATCACCAAGTTTCTTGCATATAAACTGAGGTTTCTATTAATGTCTCAAACTGAGTAGTAACCAAGCCTTGCTAGAACTTTCAATTTTGAAGCTGGGAAGGTTGTAGGAGCCCTGAGGGTCTGTCGTTTACTCCAGGCTGTCTGCATGCTTTCTTCCTTTTTTGGTTCCTGTGGGCTTGTCCAGCCCGTTTCCTCTCCTGACACTTTTTTTTTTTAAATACAAGCCTAATTGCAGAATGTAATGTCATCTGCCTTACTTTTCTCTTCTTAGTTACTTTGAGAAACAAAGGCCATGATGCTTTTCTGTTGGAGTATTTTAATAATAATCACTGTGGAGAAAACAACTGAGATGAACTACATTCAAATAAGATAATGGCAAAGTGGTAGATATCAGATAAAGTTCTTGTGTATGAATCTTTCAAAGGCTCTCCATTTCTTCACAGATAAAGTCCAAACACCCTAGCGAAAAAAGCTTGCCCATCATCTTATCCAGACTTCTCTTTCTATCCTAGTACTGCTCATAACTTGTGGTGCTGTTGCATATTCCACACTGTTTCTGGTCAAAGTTTTCCCTGTATTCGTACTTTCCCATCCTTCTGTTTAATTCAGTTCAGTCACTCAGTTGTGTCTGATTCTTTGTGACTCGATGGACTGCAGCACGCCAGGCCTCCATGTCCATCACCAACTCCTGGAGTTTACTCAAACTCATGTCCGTTGAGTTGGTGATGCCGTCCAACCATCTCATCCTCTGTCGTCCCTTTCTTCTCCTGTCTTCAATCTTTCCCAGCATCAAGGTCTTTTGAAATGAGTTGGTTCTTCACATCAGGTGGCCCAAGTATTGGAGTTTCAGCTTCAGCATCAGTCCTTCCAATGAATATTCAGGACTGATTTCCTTTAGGATGGACAGGTTGGATCTCCTTGCAGTCCAAGGGACTGTCAAAAGTCTTCTCCAACACCACAGTTCAAACACATCAATTCTTCAGTGTTCCGTATTCTTTATAGTCCAACTCTCATATCCATACATGACTATTGGAAAAACCATAGCCTTGACTAGATGGACTTTGTTGGCAAAGTAATGTCTCTGCTTTTTAATATGCTGTCTAAGTTGGTCGTAACTTTTCTTCCAAAGAGTAAGCATCTTTTAATTTCATGGCTGCAATCACCATCTTCAGTGATTTTGGAGCCCAAGAAAATCAAGTCTGTCACTGTTTCTATTATTTCTCTATCTATTTGCCATCAAGTGATGGGACCGGATGCCATGATCATAGTTTCTTGAATGTTGAGTTTTAAGCCATCTTTTTCACTCTATTCTTTCATTTTCATCAAGAGGCTCTTTAGTACCTCTTCACTTTCTGTCATAAGGGTGGTGTCATCTGCATATCTGAGATTATTTATATTTCTCCTGGCAATCTTGGTTCTAGCTTGTGCTTCATCCAGCCCAGCATTTCGCCTGATGTACTCTGCGTATAAACTGAATAAGCAAGGTGATAATATACAGCCTTGATGTACTCTTTCCCAATTTTGAACCAGTCCGTTGTTCCATGTCCGATTCTAATTGTTGCTTCTTGACCTGCATACAGATTTCTCAGGAGGCAGGGAAGGTGGTCTGCTATTCCCATCTCTTTAAGAATTTCCCAGTTTACTGCGATCCGCACAATCAAAGGCTTTGGCATAGTCAATAAAGCACACCAGAAAAACCTCTATTCACTGTATTGCACACCAGAGAAACCTCTAATTCAAAAAGATACATGCACCTCAATGTTTTTAGCTACACTATTTATAACAGCTAAGACATAGATCTACATGTCCATTGACAGATAAATGGATAAAGAAAATGCATATAGATATATATGCATACACACAATGGAATCCTCAGTTCAGTTCAGTTCGGTTCAGTCACTCAGTTGTGTTCGACTCTTCGCGACCCCATGAATTGCAGCACGCCAGGGCCTCCCTGTCCATCACCAACTCCCAGAGTTCACTCAAACTCACGTCCATCGAGTCAGTGATGCCATCCAGCCATCTCATTCTCTGTCATCCCCTTCTCCTCCTGCCCCCAATCCCTCCCAGCATCAGAGTCTTTTCCAATGAGTCAACTCTTTGCATGAGGTGGCCAAAGTACTGGAGTTTCAGCTTTAGCATCATTCCTGCCAAAGAACACCCAGGACTGATCTCCTTTAGAATGGACTGGTTGGATCTCCTTGCAGTCCAAGGGACTCTCAAGAGTCTTTTCTAACACCACAGTTCAAAAGCATCAATTCTTCGGCACTCAGCTTTCTTCACAGTCCAACTCTCACATCCATACATGACCACAGGAAAAATCATTGCCTTGACTAGACGGACCTTTGTTGGCAAAATAATGTCTCTGCTTTTAAATATGCTGTCTAGGTTGGTCATAACTTTCCTTCTAAGGAGTAAGCGTCTTTTAATTTCATGGCTGCAATCACCATCTGCAGTCATTTTGGAGCCCCCCAAAATAAAGTCTGACACTGTTTCCCCTGTTTCCCCATCTATTTCCCATGAAGTGATGGGACCAGATGCCATGATCTTAGTTTTCTGAATGTTGAGTTTCAAGCCAACTTTTTCAATCTCCTCTTTCACTTTTATCAAGAGTCTTTTTAGTTCCTCTTCACTTTGTGCCATAAGGGTGGTGTCATCTAGATATCCAAGGTTATTGATATTTCTCCCGGCAATCTTGATTCCAGCTTGTGCTTCTTCCAGCCCAGCATTTCTCATGATGTACTCTGCATATAAATTAAATAAACAGGGTGACAATATACAGCCTTGACGTACTCCTTTTCCTATTTGGAACCATGTTGTTCCATGTCCAGTTTTAACTGTTGCTTCCTGACTTGCATATAGATTTCTCAAGAGGCACATCAGGTGGTCTGGTATTCCCATCTCTTGAAGAATTTTCCACAGTTTATTGTGATCCACACAGTCAAAGGCTTTGGCATAGGCATATAATCTCACTTATATGTAGAATATAAAATATTACACAAATGAATTTATTTATGAAGCAGAAACAGACTCATGGACATAAAAACAAGCTAATGGTTACCAAAGGGGAAAGGGAGTTGGGGAGGGATAAATTAGGAGTTTGGGATTAGCAGATATAAACTGCCAGTTATAAAATAGATAATCAACAAAGTCCTACTGTATAACACAGGAAACTATATTCTATATTCTGTAATAAACCATAACTTAAATGAATATGAAAATGTATATTATATGCATATATATAACTTAATCACTTTGTTTTATTCCAGAAGCTAACATAACATGGTAAATGAACCATATTAAAAAAAAAAAAGTTGTTGCAAACCATTTCTGCTCCCAGGAACTGAGCAAAGTATTACTTTGCGACCATAAATGGTACTTTTGCTGAAATTCTTATTAAATTTCTTTCATCCTTAATTCTGGACTTTATGTTTTTTGGAATAAATCTTGACCAGGAAAACTGTCTTATTGGAATTGACTCTACTCATTGATAAATGAATTTTGTATGTGAATACTCATCACTTAGCTGACAAAGGACTGTATAGTCAAAGCTATGGTTTTTCCAGTAGGCATGCATGGATGTGAGAGTTGAATCATTAGGAAGCTGAAGAATTGCTGCTTTTGAACTGTGGGGTTGAAGAAGATTCTTGAGAGTCCCTTGGACTGCAACAAGATCAAACCAGTCAATCCTAAAGGAAATCAACTCTGAATATTCATTGGAAGGACTGATGCTGAAGCTGTAGCTCCAATACTTTGTCCACCTGATGTGAAGAACCGACTCATTGGAAAAGATCGTGATGCTAGGAAAGATTGAGGGCAGGAGGAGAAGAGGGTGGCAGAGGATGAGATGGTTGGATGGCATTATTGACTCAATGGGCATGAGTTTGAGCAGACTCCGGGAGATAGTGAAGTACAAGGAAGCCTGGCATGCTGTAGTTTATGAGGTCACAAGAGTTGAACACAACTGAGCGACTGAACAACAATAGACTCATGGAGAGGAGTGTCACTCAATTTTGCCCAACTTCTAGCTGTTACAAATCTTATTTAGCTGTATTTCTGCTGTTGCACACTTGTGTAAGAGGGCACCACTAACCAAAGGAGTATGTTTTAATACACAGGCTTATTTTGAATATAAAAAGTGGCTGAAAGTTTAATCAACTGTGTAAGTGCACAGGTGAGTTGAATGAACATTGTTTAAGTCTTAGAGATACCTCTTCACTTTGTGCCACCAGCCAAAATTTCAGGACTAATGGAAGTCTTCATCAAGCTCACAGATTTTATTCAATAAGAATATGACCTGGACTAAATGTTTATAGGCCATACCAATATCTATCTATCACCTGTTATCTGTCTATCTCTCTCTATGTATGTGTCTACTTTATCACATATATATCATCTGTTTAGCTATCTATCATCTATATATGTAACTATTTATTATCTAGCCAGGTGGCTATCTACAAATTATATGTAATATCTCCATTTTACTGTTAGGAAGTTGAATTATTTCAGAAATAATAAGTAGTATCTAGTGACTAGATTGTCAAAATTAAAGATTCTCTTCAATTCAAAACCCTATTTACAACTTTGCCCTGCCCATGAAGGCATGTACTACAAAAATCTAACACCGAAATAATATCAATTTTGAAATAGACCTAAGTAATCTATGGTAAATTCTGAGGGAGTATGGAGTTCTCTTTTAAGATAGTCTTGTCACCTGCTCCTCTGACCACACTGAATCCATCATTTGAGGTACTGAGTGGCATCTTATAGTGGAGATAGGAAGAAGGAGGTCTATTCTCTCTAAAATGCACAAAGATTAAAATAGAGGGGAGTAGTGAGACTCTAGGGAGAAGCCTTTCTTCACTTACCAAGTAAGAGTGGTTGGTTGCATACATTTCATGTCAGATAATGTGTCATTTCAAAAGCTGCTGAAAGCCTAGCCCAAATAGGAGGCAAAGGAAAAAGAAAAAATTGCTGGCTATGTTTGCAAGAATTATGACTTGAGAAACTCTGATCTGAGATGTAAGTTTCTGAATTTAGAGAATCTGGAGTGGGTATTGAAGGGGAAAAACACTGGAAGACATGAAGCCAAGAAATAACATCTTCTATTTTACAACTGTACCTAAGACTAACTTTCTTATTAATTAAAGAATATTAAACCCTTAGAGACTAGTTTAGAGATTTCAAAATTAAAGATAAGTTTTATCTGGAATAATTTATATAAAGGTGAATAAAACATCCACTGCTAATAAAGAAGTAATACCCTCTGTACTTTCTTAGAGAATAGGCTCAGTAGTGTAGGAAACCAAGGGATCCCTACTTGCCGACAGGTGTTGAGGACTAATCTTTAAAAGCAAAAATAGTATTAAGTCCTAAAAACTAGTGTGGGGTCTTTGAATAGTTTTTAAAGTAAGTTGAGGGTGGAAACAGAAATCTGAGCTTCGCTTACGTCATTTTGAATATTGAGCTGGCAACAAACCAGTAGACAGCAATAAAACCAAAGAGAGGGGCTAACTTAAAATAACAAGTCCACAATAAGTGGAGAAACTAAAGAAGGTAAAGAAGATGGCAAAATGTTAGGCTGAGGTCAATAGCAACAATTGGAATTTCTCTCTGAAAGGCAAGAAGCATAAATCAGGCTTGCTACAGAGTATGTTTTCAAAGTGTTATTTGGCTTAAAATTGTGACCCCAGGTGTCAGCTTTCAGTTATACTCTAGCTTCTTAGTACCAGTGTATTAGTCCACTTAGGCTGCTGTAACAAAATACCATAGATTGGGTGCTTAAAAAACATAAATTTATTTTCTCATAGTTCTGGAGACTGGGAAATTCAAGGTCAAGGTATTGGCTGATCAGCTGATCCAAGTTGTCCATGGAGGCTCTCTTACTAGTCTGCAGATTGCTGCCTTCTCTTTGTATCCTCACATGTTGTAGAGAATGAGACTGAGAGACAGAGAGCCAGCTCTCTGGTATCTCTTTTCATAAGGCTTAATCCCATCATAAGAGCTCCATTCTCAAGATCTCATTACATCCACCTACCTTCCAAAGGTCCCTTCTCCAAAAACCATCACAGCAGAGGTTAGGGTTTCAACATATGAACTGTGGGCATTGGCGTTTGCACAGTTCATTCCATAGTGTTTTACCCCTGCACCTCCAAAATTCATGTCCTTCTCCTATGCAAACTGCATTCATTTCATCCCAATATCCCCTAAAGTCTTAACTCATTGCAGCATCAACTCAAGAATCTAAAGTCACATCTACATATCATCTAAATCAGTTATGAATGAGATGAGGTATGATTCATCTTGAGGTAAAATTTTTCTCCAGCTGTGAATCTCTAAACCAAGACAAGTTACACATTTTCCAAATACAGTGGTGGGGCAAGCATAGGAAAGAGAGTCCATTCCAAAAGGGAGAAATAGGAAAGGAAGACAACAATGATGAGCTCTAAGCAAGTCCAAAACCTTGCAAGTCAAATTCTATCAAATTTTTAAGTTCAAGAAGAATCCTCTGGTTTCAGGCTCTGCCTCCTTGACCCCTGGAGTGATGGTCCACTGCAACCAGTAAGATTAAATTTTTTCACCTGCTCCGCTCCCTGTCCTGTGGAAAGGTTGAGCCCTCTCCAAGATGTTTGGGAATCTCTCAGGCTTAAGCTGTCATAGTTTTCTAGACCTGTGAGCTTTCCCTCCTGGGTGAAGCAGCTTTGGTTAGCACTTATATTCAGAGAGACTTTTGAAGTCAAGAGCCTTGGCTCTTTCTGAAGTTAAGCTAAGAAGCTGACTCTAGCACATAACATTCACAAGCATGCTGTACTTCAATGAAGATTTTTGGAGGTTTTAAGGAGCTCATGCAACAAATGTAAAAATATTAAATTGAACACTAGTCATTTTATTCTTTAAATGTCCTTTCGCCAATGCAATTCAGGTGGGTTTCCACTGGCTGATTTCTGGCAGTGTCCCCATCTCCACATGTTATCCTTGTTGGCCCTTCTTCTCTGTTCTCTTCCTTCCCCTCAAGAACAAAACAAAGCCCTCTCCTTGTAAGCTACATTTGCTTTTCTTGTCTTGAATACTGATGACATTGTTTCCCATGCTTTCAGCTTCCACCCTCTAATTTAATTATTTCATCAAGTTATTTTCTTAAAAACATTCCCTTCCTAGGATGAATTATAATGACAAATGTTAAGACACACACACACACACACACACACACACATATATATAAAATACTTTGAAGGATTATATATATGACATATATATAATATTTTGATGATTAAATGTATTTCTTTTCCAAAATACAAAAAAATAAA
Source organism: Bos mutus (assembly GCF_027580195.1). Taxonomy (NCBI): domain Eukaryota; kingdom Metazoa; phylum Chordata; class Mammalia; order Artiodactyla; family Bovidae; genus Bos; species Bos mutus. The sequence goes on along the minus strand of NC_091630.1, from coordinate 41,803,883 downwards.
GAAAAATATGGAGAATAAATATAATCCCTGATTTTACTATTCTCAGATTATAACATTTTAACCTGCCTATTTTATTCTTTTTTCTTATGATTTACTTTGCCCATCTATATATTCAAACATAACCGAATAGTATCATACTTAGCAAATTAACTGATAATTTCTTTTATCCACTTACATTTAACAGATATTTTTCAAGGCCATTACATGTCTTTTTATATCATTATTTATAATGACTACTTAGTATTTAACTGAATATAAGAATAAAGCATAGTTCACTGGTTCTCTACTATTACACATGTATGTTTGTTTCTAATTTTTGCTAATATAAACAACACTTTGGAATGCATTTTCAAATATATACCTTTGCTCCACAAAGATCCACAATGATTTTTGAAGATAAATTCCTAGAAGTGAGATAGCTACATCAAAGGATATTTGTTGCTGCCTTGAATAGTGTTGTTAAAGCCTTTTCAGGCAGCTCAGCCAGAGATAACCCACCTTATGTTTAATGGGGCCATGTCCTCTAAGTAGAAAGGGGCTCCGATGGGGTCCTGGCTGAGTGAAGCTGAGCTGAGAGTTATTTATTGTGGTCAAAAGAGGTTAGAACTTCAACGTGAATCCTGTTTGTGGATGACCTAGGGACAGGGACAATGCATTTTTTCATGCATGTCTACTCACAATGTATATAAATTCTCACAGACACATATATTGCTTCTTCTACCCCATCTCAAAATGCGCACACTCCTGTACAGGCACACAGCTCTTCACATTGGCCAGGATGGTGCCTACCAAAGATGTGGTTTCTTTCAAGCAGTTAGAAGAACTCTTAGAGTTTAAAGTTGAATTTTATTTTAGAATACCATTTGCTGTCTGAATGTTTTTGAAGTGTGCAAAAATCACCCTTTCTTCAAGTGATAAATTTAAAAGTGAATTTATACATAGAAATGTAGTGAGGTGTTTGTGTGAAGTGGTACTAGATGAGTGTTATCATCACAGTATCTGTAAGTATCCTCTCAGATGAGTAAAATATTCCCTGTTGTGTCAAGTGCCCTGTAGTAGCATCACATCCTCCCTCCCACTAAAGTACCACTTAGTATGATGGGGTGCAATTAAACCAATACAGCGTTGGTGGTCTGAAAGGTAGCTCGCTTCCAAAGTGTTTCATTTACTCCTCTGGGTTACTAATGGGTGGTTTCCCCATGCTATGATGGGTAATTCAGGAGTAAGAAAATATTTTGATCTAGACTAAATGGCACAGAACTGATTCTATTTGATTAGCATTATTTCAATTCAGCTTTTCTAGAAACATAGCTTTCATTTATCATTATGTTTCGTAAGGACTAATAGAACAATAATACCCATATGTAGCATATTCTAATATTTTGTGGAGAAAATGATTTCTAGATTTTCCCTGAATGTATATTATTCTTCTCTTGTGTTTTGCCTTTCAGCTTGAATTATAAATTCATACTGAAGTGGTTATTTCTACCATAATTACAGTCCTAATATATTGTTGATGTTTAGACATATGATTAAGAATTATAACAATAAAAATTTAGTTCCATAGAAACATTATTAGATTTTCCTTTATCATAGATCATCCTCCTGGTAATATATGATAGCTGGGTGATTTATGTGTTCTTAAAATATTTCACTAACATTATAGCTTTTTTGGCTAGTTTTTCAGAATTTTCTAACTCTGAAGATTTCATTTCTTCAATTTTTCTACCTAAAGACTGATATGAAAAGCTTCTCAATATTCTAGCCATTTTCTATTTATAACAGATTTCATGCCCCTCCTGGTTTATTAGGTCTACTTTTCCTCAATTATCTTTTCCTCAGCATAGAGTATTTATAAAATTCCATCTTGTTGCTGTGTCCTTATGGCTAATACTTTATCCTGATTTATCTTTTCCCTTTAAATTTAAATTACTGCAATGTATTGTTGCTTTTATCCTATTTATATTCATTTCTAGGGCCTTTAAATAGCAGTTTTGAAGTTACTTTTCTTGAATTCCTATTAACTATTTCTTTCTGTGTTGCAATAGAAATTGTACATAGTGCTTTTTAAAGTTTTACACTTATGATATAATTAAGTATACTTTAGTCATTTCCCAAACTTTTGTCTTTAATATAACCTGTCTGTGGATTGTCCAACTCCCAGATGCTTCTACTTCACATTTACAGAGTAAAACATTCTTAAGCTACGCTGGTAGTAACCTGAGTTAAAAACAAAAGCAAAACAAACACAAGACAACCACCAGTCTGTTCTCTATGTTTGTAATTTTGTTTCTGATTCATAGATAGTTTCATTTGTGTCACGTGTGAATGATATCATAAGGTATTTGTCTTCTTTTGCCTTTACTTAGTATGACAATCTCTAGTCGCATGCATGTTGCTGCAGATGGCTGGTGATTGCCAAGAGGAAGGGGTCAGGGAAGCAATAGAATGGGAGGTTAGGGGTTAGCAACTCCATGGACCATATCCCACCAGGTTCCTCTGTCCATGTGATTCTCCAAGCAAGAATACTGGAGAGAGTTCCCATGCCCTCCTCCAGGGAATCTTTCCAATCCAGGGATTGAACCCTAATCTGTTACATCTATCTGCATTGTCAGGCAAGTTCTTTATCACTGGTGCTACCTGGTAAGCCCTAACCTGTGGTTAGTTGAATCCAAAGATACAGAACCCATGGATATTGATTTCCAACTGTATTTATTTATTTATTTAGGTGTACTTTGTATATTGGCACTGGATGCTTTAAATCTGGTCACTTTCTCAGTTACTAGCATACTGATCTTTTGAAATCTAAGTTTTGGCAATTTTTTGAATAATTTTTAATGAATAATTAAATTCAATCTTGTATAAAACTTCCTAATCATTAAAGATGACTTGATTTTTCTAAAATTTATTCTACTCTATTTTCAGGAACAGATTCTAAGTCCTACTTTGGAATTCTAGAAGCCACACATTTAAAAAATATATAAAATTTCTTATATTCTTTGAAAACTCTACTATTCCTCTGAGAAGAATCTGTATTTATCACTTCTATCACTATCATGATAACTTTGATGATCAATTACACCACCAGTAGGAGACAAGGAGGAAGGAGAGACTTCAAGTTCAATATTTAATAATTATTGCCATGCTAACTAATTAACTAAATCTCTGAGGGGAAATGTTATATAGATTTCCATGACAAATAAATAAAGTGAGATTCTATTACTAACCATTGATTTGACAGAGATTCAAGACAAATTCATCTATCTATACAGATTGACAAGTTATCTAAAGCTATCCAATCAATGCAATCCTGGTAAAGAAGAATGTGAAAATGGCAGATGGCTATCAACTACAATGCCAATACTATTGACTGTCTAATGGCCAGGAAGCAAAATAATTGCATTCATTTTATCATAAATAGAGATATTTTCAACCTCATTGAGACTGAAAATGAATAAGCAAGTTAAAACATTGCTAGTAGCAGGCAGTGCAAAAGTGAAATAGAAAGTGGAAATAAGGACGTTAAGGGGCTTTTCTGGTGGTTCAGACAGCGAAAGAATCTGCCTGCAATGCAGGAGACCTAGGTTCACCCTGGGTCAGGAAAACCCAGTGGAGAAGGGAATCCACTGAATACTGGGAATCACTCCAGTATTCCTGTCTGGAGAATTCCATGGACTGAGGAGACTGGTGGGCTACAGTCCATGGGGTCGCAAAGAGTTGGACACGACTGACTAACACATACATGCACAGGGATGTCAAAAATAAAACTATTAGATATTCAAGCATAGTCCAGGCGTCACCAAAGTCATAGTTTCTTTATCAAAAAGAAGTAAACAGAAAAATATGAATTGTGTTTTAAGGTTGTGGTCTGTCATCTCTGTATTGTGAATAGAATAATGAATAAATTTATGTTACATTAACATATGAACTTTGACAGCACAAGGCTGATTACAATATAAATCTATCAATTGGGGTTTACTCAGAGAAATAAATTGTAGGCATATGTGTACAAAAAAATGATGGCCAACATGGGACAAAATAGAATCAAGAAGGTACCATATTATCCAAGATATTATCAATAGCTTATCTAATATATGTTTTTTAATATACATAAGGAGACTAAATTGATGTTGATTCCTTCTATGGTATGAATGATATTCTAGTTCATACCTAGTTGATTTTGAATGGATACATTTTTATTGTTTAGAAAAAGATGTTTTATATATTTAATGAGGATATATTATATTTTTCCTAATACATTATTCATTTTCTCTAGTATGATTCTATGTAGTAAAACATGGCATTTCCTCACCGTCTTTTTAATAAATATATTTTTTAACTGGGTCAGAGTCATAAATACTCCTTCCAGTGCTTTCCATTCAGGACAGTTAAAAGGTGCCTATGGATGGCCCTAGTACCCTCACAAATCTTGGAACAGAAAAGACCCAGAGACCCCTATCCTCTTAAGCAATGGGCTGTATCATGTAACATGGTAGGGTGACTACAAAATTTATTGTCCAAACGGAGACACTTTTGAAAATGAAAGAGAGTGCTATTAATAATTACACCTGGACAACAGGCATAAACCACAAGCGTCCTGGGCAAACCAGGACGTATGGTCATTCTCCTATACAGAGGCAGCACAATGATGTATGAATGGCATATTTGAAGCCTAGAATGTAACTTGGTTTGGGGTTTTTTTTTGAGCTAGAGCATCTTGTGTTGCCTATGTGTAAGTTCTGTTTTCTCAAAGTTTTGTAGGGAAACAAACTATTTTTCCCCCATTATGAAAGAAATTTAAGTCATTACCTATCTTAGATGCTGTAGAAGATAATTTGAGTATGGGATATATTGCAGTATTGGTTATCTTCAATCCATGGGCTAGTGTTCTCTTGATATTGATAATAGGATAAGAGCTTCTGAAGAGCTATGGCATGCCATTTTTTTTCCTCCCAGGATTTGCTTTAACAAATTCTTTATATCAGTCATTTTATTAGTTTCTAATTGTATTGAATTATAACAGAGTAATTTTAAAGATTATATTGAGCTTTATGTTGAGGCCAAATTAAACATATAAAGGAAATATGTACTCTCTATTCAAAGGATTTATTTATTAAGCCAGTTATTATTCAGTTTTTCTATGACCTGAATTTTTTCTATTAGACCTGCCAAATTCTGAGATATACTAAAGTTTCATACTCTAATTTATTCAATGTTTTATTTCATTTTCAATAACTTTTGCTTTATATCTTTAAACTATCATATTGCTGATATTTGACATGAGCATATTATTGATATGTATGTGCATTTAAGGCTGCTTTTATCTTTATCTCATTTATGAATTGCAATATTTATCATTAGACAATGTCACTTTTTATCCTATTTTGCTGCTTTTAGCCTTATAATCCACATTATATATGCATTCTAGTTTTCTTTAATTTCATACTTGCCTGGTATCTCTTTGTCCACTTTTTTATTTTCAATCTTTTTTTAATTGCTGAATTTTACTTGTGTGTATCAGTTTAGCTAGGAAAATACTATATTTCACCAACAAATTAAACCTGACATTTCAGAGACTTAAAGCAAAAACAAAGTTCATTTTGTCTCACACTAAATCCAGTAAAGCTTCTTTCCTTTTTTTGTGACTTTTTGTCTTGGTTGCCCTGTATCTGTTGTTGCCATAACCCAGGTTGTTTCCGTCTAGTTGTCCTGCCTTCTCAGTGTGTGTTCACTGCAGCAGAGCAAGCTCACGCCCATGCTTCCTTATCCGACTCTCTGGCTCACAGTTCATTGACTAAAACTAGTTATGTGACTCACTGACCAGCTTAGAGGTCTGGGAATGTGATCTTATCACTCAAAAAAGGAGAACTTAATAATGCTTAATGCTTTTAAAGTCAATATGTTACTTTCAAATAAAGTACAGCTTTTTAAAAAAAAAGTTAAATAGAATCTCTACCTTTTATATAAGAAATTCACTGTTTACATTTAGTAAAGTGAATGATATGCTTGATTTTATAAAGCATTTTTTGTTTCTTTTTCCTTATTTGTTGTGGGTCAAATGGCTATTTTTTCTTTCCTTTGATCCCTTTTTCTTCATTTTGTTTCCTTCCATTTCACTTATCTGTACTTTTCCCTTTCTCTGTTTTTATATATAATTAGAAATGTATTTCTGCTAATACCTAAAAACAAGATACTAACTTCCACAAAGTTTTACCTGCTGTATTGGTTGGGGCTCCTCTAACAAAGTATCACAAACAAGGAGGCTTAAACAAGAGAAATTTATTATCTCACAGTTTTGGGAGTTAGAAATCTGAAACCAAGGTGCTGGCAAGTGTTCCTTCCTACTGAAACTGGGAGGGAGAATCCATTCCATTTCTGGATAGTTTCTGGCAGTTTCTGGCAATCTTTGACATTCCTTGGCTTGTTGACACATCACTCTGGTCTCTGCCTTCTTCACATGACCTTCTCTCTGTATCCATCTCTGTGTCAACATTTACCCTCTAAGTATGACCATAGTCACATCACAGGGGTAAGACATCAACAAATGAAATTTGGGGAAATATAGTTCAATTCATACATGTTTTCCACATGTTTTATTTCTCTGTTATTCCCCAACCACACCAGCAAGTAAAGCTCTCTAGGAAACTTACTTTCCCTCCTTCCCACCACCTGTAATTATTATCTTTGCTGGAGGTGGATTAGAACTTTGAATTGCATATGCTTTATCATTAAGAATACTTATTTATTTTTATTTTTCAGATCTTTAAATGTTTGAGAATATTTTTATTCTTTTTATATTTGGCCACAGGGCATGTGGGATCTTAGTTCCCATATTAGGGATCAAATCCATGCCCCTGAATCGGAAGTACAGTTTTAACAACTGGACGGCCAGGGAAGTTCTAAAGAATGCTTTTTTAGTATTTGTAGTATACATTTTCAATAATCTCTTATCCAGTTAGATTTTATATTTACTATAAAATATAAAGACTTAATTATGTATATAATAAATATATGATTATAAAAGTGTTTCTAATTTTGTTTTTTCACTGCTATATCCTTTATGTTTCATTATCCATTACATCAATGTCTCTTTTTGGGTTCACTTGTAAATTGGTTAGTTTTTTTTTTTTTTTTTTGCATGCATTTTCTTTATATGGAATTTGTAGATGTATACTCTGAATTCTTGCATATCCTCAAACATTTTACTTTCATCCCAAAAGATGAGTGGTGTGTGTTGATTAGTGTCACCTGCAGACTTTTCTGTTGGAAGTTTCTGTCACTGCAATTCTACTGTCTTGTTTGCTCCAAAATGCCATACAAAAAGCCTGGAATCATCCAGATACCTATTTTTTTCAATTGTGTGCATCTTGTTTTTCTTGGCATATTGTAAGATCTTCTCTTAATCCTTGGGGTTTGGGAATGTTGAGACTATATGCCTAGGAGGTCACCTGTTTTCCTTAACACCTGAAAGCTAGCTAGCTAATTAGTCTGAAGACTCAGGAAATTCATCTTAAGGAAATTTGCTTCAAAGACTATTTTAGTCTATTGACTTTCTGTTATCTCTTTCCTTTCCTACTTCTGAATTCCTATTGTTCTAATGAATGGGCTTGTTTTGAGTAGGTAAGAATCAGACAGGACAGAGTGACTGAACAACAATAACCTATCAATAGTTCTGCTATTGTCCAGGATTGCCTAGGGCACTCACCTGAAGTCCTGGACTCCTGGTAAGTACTATTCAGAGGTATGGATGGACTGGTCCCTGTGATATTCACTAGGATTGCAAGACACACGTAAGCAACAAGCATCAAGAAATCTTGAAAAAAATATTTATCACTCACAAGTTCTGATGCCTAAGAGTCACATAGGGAAGATGTGGGGAGAGAAAGAGGGGAAGAAAAGTGGACCTGAGGTTTTATCTTTATTGGGGTAGGAGGGTGGGGCACCTAGGGTGTTGAAGTTCTATCTTTATTTGGGTACATTCATGCTCAGTCACTCAGTCCAGTCGGACTCTTTGTGACCCCATGGACTGTAACTGGCACGTTCTTCTGTCCACGAAATTTTTCAGACAAGAATACTGGAGTAGGTTGTCATTTCCTACAACCCTGGGATTGAATCTGCATCTCTTGCTTCTCCTGCATTGGCAGGAGGATTCTTTATTGGTGAATTTTGAACCTAAGAGCAAGAGTTAGGTTGCGGGAAGTGATGGTCAGTTATCTAGGTTACTCAGGGCTTTCTAAAAGGGGAACTTCATGGATGGGGAAGCCTGGCTTCTTATATATTTGTGTAACTAGTAGCTGCACCATATAGCTGGTCACATGTTTGTTTATTTGAGACGAGTGACTTTGGAATGAATGCCTTAGCAATCAGAAAGTTCAATGTCAGGCCTTTACATTGTAGGCCTCCCAGATCTACGTTTCAGGTTTTAGCTCTTTTCCCTTATGATTTCCTTCCCTTTGTAATTCGCCTCTAAGTACTGGGAAGTTTGTCACATATGAGAACTCATAAGTGAACATTCTTTCCTTCAAGTCATCTATTGAGTTATTTAATTTAAATACTTTAAATAAAATTATTTAAATTAAATAATTTTAATTAATATTTGTTTTGATTAATAGTTTAAAATAATTATCTAATTTTAAAAATGCAAAATATTTTAAAGTATTTTTATTTGAGCGTTTTCCTAAAATCTGCCATCATTTTTATTTCACTGGGTATATGTTCTGATTGTTTCTTTTGTCTTCAGTTGCTGGGCCCCTTAGATGAATTGCTATTTTTATTTTTTGGCTTCCCAGTGCTCAAGTTGTATCAACCATATTTCCAGCTTCTGTAAACTTGATGTTTTAACATCTGCCCCACATGCCTAAACCAGACATGCCTTGTTCTGGACAATTTGACAATGTGCCTGAGTCACTTTGTCTTGGCCTCCTGCCCCTCTTGTCACACCTCCTCCTTGGGAGAGGTCCTGCTTCCAGACAGCTTTTCTTTCCTTTCTTTTTCTCTTCAATTTTATTGGCGTATAGTTGATTTATTATTATTCAATGTTGTATTAGTTTCAGGTGTACAGCAAAGTGATTCAGTTACACACATACATACTCTTTTCAGATTCTTTTCTCATATAGGTTATCACTGAATATTGAGTAGAGTTCCCTGGACTACTGTAGGGATATTGTTATCTGTTATCACAGAATATTGAGTAGAGTTCCCTGGACTATTGTAGGGAAATTGTTAATCTATATAAGATAGATTAACAACAAGCCTATCAGTAGGCCCTTGTTGTTAATCTATCTTATATACAGTAATGTGTGTTCATTAATCCCAAGCTCCTGATTTATCCAGGCATACTTTTCAAATACAAACCAAGCAGCCCAGAGTCTATCTCTGTGATCAGCTCTCAGACCCTGGACCATGACACACTTGCCCTGATCACCCCAGGGCCAGGTATTTGACTACCGGGAGCCTCAGAGCCCCGGTTTTGAGTAACTGAAGTTATTCAAACCAGGCAATCTTAAGGCTGCTTAGCCTGTTTTATCAGTTCCTTCCTAAGAAAACTAGAACAAAGGCCCTTGCCCATAGTGCCCTCCCTTCCTTCTGTCTCCTGTGCAGATCCCTCATCTTGGGAAGGGGTGGGGTGCTTTTTCCTCTTGGGAACTGTAAGTAGTAACCTATCTTTAAATATCAGTTATCTCCTGGGAATTTCCTGGTGCTCCAGTGTTTGAGACATCATGCTTCCACTGCTGGGGATCTGGGTTCAACCCCTGGTCAGGGAGCTAAGATCTCAAGATCCCACAAACTGCACAGTGTAGCAAAAAAAAAAAAAGTCAATGATCTCCTGCTCTTCTAGCCTTCTATACTTCAGATTTGCTATTAATACACCATATTTCAAACTACATTTCCAAGTGTTGAGTTTACCATGCATGGCAGAGATGTCCGTGGTTGATGACATTAGCCCCTCCCCCTGTCCTGTGCCAAGGCACCAGAGTCTCTCCCAGTCTCAGAGGAAAGGAAAAAGCAGTACATCCATTCGATTCTCAATCTGCTTTTGTGGTCTGGTGTCCTGAAAACCATCTCACAGGGTGCCTGTCACCTCGCCTCTAGGCATTCATAAATCTCCAAGAGCAATACTATCTACTACTAAGGACCTGCTACTCTCCAAATTGCCTACCAAATATTAGCACTGTTTGTCCTGTGCTTGGGCTGCTGTACCAAGACCTGTATCTAAAACTCTCCATGTACATCATCAGTCCCCGTGGGAGTGCTTTGGCTTGGCTGAGGGAGCCAGTATAAGATTTTGAGTGGAGTTCAGTTCAGTTGCTCAGTCATGTCCAACTCTTTGTGACCCCATGAATCACAGCATGCCAGGCCTCCCTGTCCATCACAAACTCCCGGAGTTCACTCAAACTCACATCCATCGAGTTGGTGTTGCCATCCTGCCATCTCATCCTCTGTCGTCCCCTTCTCCTCCTGCCCCCAATCCCTCCCAGCATCAGGGTCTTTTCCAATAAGTCAACTCTTCGCATCAGGTGGCCAAAGTATTGGAGTTTCAGCTTTAGCATCATTCCTTCCAGTGAACACCCAGGACTGATCTCCTTTAGGATGGACTGGTTGGTTCTTCTTGCAGTCCAAGGGACTCTCAAGAGTCTTCTCCAACACCACAGTTCAAAAGCATCAATTATTCTGTGCTCAGCTTTCTTTATAGTTGCATCCATATATGTTGCATCCATATATGACCACTGGAAAAACCATAGCCTTGACTAGATGGACCATTGTTGGTAAAATAATGTCTCTGCTTTTTAATATGCTGTCTAGGTTGGTCGTAACTTTCCTTCCAAGGAGTAAGCCTCGGTTTTCTCTTTTGTAAAATAGATGATGATAATAGTACCTCTTCGTAAGTTTGTTGTATGAGTTATTCCATCTAAAGCACCATGTAGGTGTTACCTCTCACTGTTTATTCTATAATGTAGTCACACCTTTTCTAATAAAACACAAGGAATTAACAAAGAGAACACTTTTTGACTTCATGATGATTCTGGACTCTAACAGAACTGTAACATCTATCAGAAGACCTAAGGAAGTGAAGAATCAGGATAACAAGTTTCTACTATCATGATCACCATATTGGAAACAATTGGAAAGTACATGGCTATGTATGACTTTGTTTCAGTATTTGAAAACTAAACACATTTGTTTTAAAGGCAGATACATTGTTTTTAAATGAGCAAAGAACATGAATAAACATTATAAAGAGGAATAAAAAGAAAGAATACAAACAACTATATAAATAAAATAATGTTGACTGTCAGTTATGTTTTGGGGACCAGGGAATCCAGGTAAGCCTTGGATCTTGGTGGATTATATTGATAATAAATGCTTAGAAAATAAAGTATAAAGAAGAGAATACACAAAATAAGTTATCCTACTATGTAGGAATGACTATTATTATAGCACTTTAATCAATTATTTTCTTATTTTTTATATTTACTAGTTTCATACATTTTTTATGGTGATGTATACAAAATATTATGGATGTGAGAGTTGGACTGTGAAGAAAACTGAGCACCAAAGAATTGATGCTTTTGAACTGTGGTGTTGGAGAAGACTCTTGAGAGTCCCTTGGACTGCAAGGAGATCCAACCAGTCCATTCTGAAGGAGATCAGTCCTGGGTGTTCTTTGGAAGGACTTATGCTAAAGCTGAAACTCCAATACTTTGGCCACCTGATGCGAAGAGTTGACTCATTGGAAAAAATTCTGATGCTGGGAGGGATTGGGGGCAGGAGAAGGGGACAACAGAGGATGAGATGGCTGGATGGCATAACCGACTTGATGGACATGAGTCTGAGTGAACTCCAGGAGTTGGTGATGGACAGGGAGGCCTGGCATGCTGCAATTCATGGGGTTGCAAAGAGTTGGACAGACTGGGCAACTGAACTGAACAGATACAAAATCTTTTGAAACATATTTTTTTTTGCACCTAAAATAGCACCATGAGCATATTTCATACCATTAAATATTATTAAAATTTTTTTATTATTTAAATTTTAGCTATTTTTAGCTATTTTCCTACTGATGCATACTTATTATTTCCAAATGTCCATGAGTTAAAATAATACTGAGATTGGCATCTTTACTTTTTTAGCTTTCTTTTTCAAATTTTATTTGCAAGTATGAGAAACCGTCTTGAGCTTGCCTAAGGCCAAAGAAGGAGGGAAGTGGTAGAAGAATTTATTGAAGAATAGTGCTGTATCTGAGTCACAGAATTAAAGTTAAAATAATGGCTATCATTTTTTAACCTGTCAAGCTGAAATTGTCCTTTTCCCCAAATTATAACAGTTAACATTAGCAAGTGTATGAGAAAAGAGATAACCTCAGTGAATGTTGGGTTGGGAGAGAGGTGCTCATAGAACGGGTTTTCTGCAAAGCAAATTGGCAATAATTCAAAGAGGCTTCATAAAAAAACATTCTTTGATGAAGTAATGTTATGCTACTAATCTACATTCTCTGGAAGTAAGCTGATAGTGTCAAATTTATGGTTAATTATAGTGAATTTTGGGGAGAGTTGTCTGTTTAGACCTTTCCATTCTGCCTCTCTTTATTTAGATTTGTCCATTATGCTTATAGGATGGTTTCCAGCATTCTGAAAATCTCTGCATCACCTTGCCTCTCTTATGTAGGTCAGTTTCCCAGGGTGGGCATCTAATGAAAACTGGATCAGAGATTTCCCAAAGATTTGTAATATTGAAGTAAGGGACGTGGTGACTGGCATTGTTGGGAGCAGAATATTATTAAGAACAACACTTAGTGGAAAGGCAAGATTCCAAGATTCCACCAAGATTCCAAGGCCTGCTTGGGTTGCCCTGGTCCCCAGAGCTTTAGCTGAGGTTCAACTTTATTTCAGTAGCTCTTCTATTCTTTTTAAAAATTCTTTACCATGTTTAGTCATGTCTTTTGCTCATGTAAAATTATATATTTGCCTTTAAAAATTTATTTAATTTATAAGAACAGATAAAAATTTGGGATTTAGATTTATATCTTCAAGTCATACACAGCCATGTACATTCAAATCCTTTCAAATATGGTGATTAAGATGGTGGAAACTTATCCTGATTTTTTCATTTCCTTAGGTTTGCTCAATAGATATTTACAGAACTGTTAGAGCTAAAAATTGTCATTAGGTCAAAAAAATGTTGTGTTTGTTAATTCCTTCTGTTTCATTAGGCAAGGTGTGACTACATTTTAGAAAAATAACAGTATAGCTAAAGTTTGGGGTTTCACTGGTGGCTCAGTGGTAAAGAATCTGCATGCAATTGAGACATGAGTTTGATTCCTAGGTCGGGAAGAGCCTCTGGGGAGGGAAATGGCAATCCACTTCCATATGCTTGCCTGGAGAACCTCATGGATGGAGGAGCACGGCAGACTACAGTCCTTGGGGTCACAGCGTCAGACATGACAGTGACTGAGCGCAAGCACATAGTACTTTAGATATAGTAATTCACACATCAAACCTATGAAGTAGGTACTGTTACTATTATCGTCATATTTGTTTTACAAATGAGGAAACTGAGGCACAGAGGGGTTAAATGACATGACTAAAAGTTATACAGTTAATAAGTAGCACAGCTAGAATTTGAAGCTGGTCAATGTGACTATAGAGTCCAAACTCTCTAAGCCGTGTGGTTTCTCATAATAAAATAAGTTCATGTAAGAAGTATTATACTTTTCATATACCTAACATCTTATTAAGCATAGCTTAATATATTGGCTATTAAAGGGAAAATCAACCAATATATTTTTCTCTTTGAAAATATAAAATTAAGAATATTTTACACTAAAAATCCAAAAGTGATCATCTGATGAGGAGCTTCATTTTTCTGGCTAAGGATAACTCCGAAGCAGTGTAATAGAGCAAGAGTCCATGTGATTTTTTTGACAGGTAACTTAAACATTAAAGTCATATTTACTACCTGCAAGATAAATATATCTACCTTATTTGCTTTCTTAAGTTATTGAGGATATTAGGTGAGCTAGTTCATGAAAAGCTTTTGCAATTTATGATATCTTATAAAAGTAAAGCTTTCATTATTATTAATATATTTTGTGCTGTAGGGAGGAAATTATATATTCTTATTGATTTGGGAAAAAAGTTTTTAAAATTGATTTTAGAATAAACAATATCCCTTCTATTGGGAAATGATGCAAAATTATGTTAAGACTAGGAGGAAAGGGTTCAGAGGGTCAACACAAAATATGGTCAACATTGTAAAAATATGGTTCTTATTTACTTGGCTCATCAGAAACCATGCTGAAAAGTCAATGAATATAAAAGAAATGAAAGATGTTGGAAGAACTTCTTTCTGTATATCTGGAGATTCTCTGTGTCTTGTCTATATTTTCAAGGCCACTTTGGGGTCCATATGCATAAATGATGACAGAAGGTTTCATTTAGAGTGAAATCTTCTGAGACTCACAAACTTGCTCTGCTTAAGAATAAATTAAGAGAAGATACTTCTTTTGGTAGTTTTGAATATTTTAATAGAGTAAAAATATGTGCTAATTATCTCTTCTGTTTAATTATCTGTAGGATATTTTAATTGTAAGCAACTTTTTCCCCTCCTATTCCCAAATTTTCATCAGTTGCATTTTTCGGGGGATGGGGGGATGTGGATTACTTGGATGCTCTTCAGTCTTTATCCTCTTCACTGTCTTACAACATTGGACACTCTTGACCATTATCTGTTTAAACTTCTACTTTGGATTCTGCTTCCTTTGAGATTCTTTCTGTTTTTCTCACTGATGTTTCTTCCACAGATACCTTAAAAACTGAGATGCCCCTTGGTTACATACTCATCCTTTTGGATACTTGCTCTAACTGATCTTAGACAGGCATCAATTCCAATCACAGGATGTCCTGAAAATACGTAGCCCTAGATCAGTTCTCCCATATTCCCTGAGTCCCGTATTCCTGTCTTCCTTCTTCATAAGTCCTTCTGCATATTCCAGGGGCATCTTAAGTTTAATGTGCCTCAGATGGAATTCACTGCCAGTTGAGCACACTTCTTTAGCTCTCCATATTTCCTAATGTTGATAATGGTACCACGTGTTGTGTGCTAAGTTGCTTCAGTCGTGTCTGACTCTTTGAGACCCATGGACTGTGGCCCACGAGGCTCCTCTGTCCATGGGATTCTCCAGGCAAAGATACTGAAGTGGGTTGTCATGCTCTCCTCCAGGGGATCTTCCCAACCCATGGGTAGAATCCATGTCTCCTGAGGCTCCTGACTTGCAGGCGGATTCTTTACCACTAAGCCACTGGGGAAGCTCAATGGTACCATGTAGCCATCTAAACTCAAAAGGTTGGCATTCTCTAGATCCTTCTCTAAGCCTCACATCCATAGCCTATCACACTCCAACTCTAGTCTCCTTTGAAACACATCTCCAAGACTATCTCCAGTTCTAGGTCACCATGTTAGTTTGGGTCCCATCCTTTCTCATCAGACAGAAACTAATAACTTTCTAACTGGTGTTTGAGATTTTGGGATTTTGTCTCTGCTACAGTCTCCATCCACACTGCCATTAGAGTGATTTTCCTAGAACACAGTATGGACTTACTGTTTCTTTACTCCAAAAATATCCATTGATTTTCAGCTGGATAGAGTAGCAGATATATATGAGGCTCTTCATATAGATGTCTCTTTCTATCTTTACCTACTTCCATTCTCCCTCACTCTAAGTACAGTGTATATAACAACACGGATTTACCACTCCTTAGGTTGAGGGAAGGAGTGGTAGGGAAGACCCTATATAAAGGGAGGGCCCTATATAAAGGGTCTGTGATTTCTGCCTGTGATTTCTCCATCCCTGTTTCCTGCCTGGTCAACTGATACCTGGTCATTAAGATCTAACTCAAATGTCATTTTCTTGGTGATTTTCCTAAACAGTTACTTTCTCAATACTGGTACTCACTTCATTATTCTCTTTGTGACCACATACACTATACCCTGTCAGGCTTCTCAGTCCAGGAAATTCTCCAGGGAAGAATACTGAAGTGAGTAACCATTCCCTTCTCTAGGGGATCTTCTTGACCCAGGGATCGAACTTTTGTCTTCTGCATCGCAGGCAGATTCCTTATCTTCTGAGCCAGCAGGGAGCCCAATTAATTTATTTTAAATACCCAGTGAATGAAATGTTGGTGTACTGACAGAAACCATATATACAGTAAACTAGATGAGGCATTGTTTTAATTGATTTGGGATGTATTCTATTTATTTTCTAAAGATTTCTATTTATTTTCTAAAGATTTCTATTTATTTTCTAAAGATTCTAAAAATCTTTAGATAAAACTTTTAATCAAATAGATGATCCATGATTTTGTTGAAAAAAGCAAGATCCAAATTTATCTTGTCTGTCCTCTGTATAGTTTACAATGAACTCATGGGGTTATAATCTAAACATCCTGATGACATGCTAATTGCATTCTAAAAATAGTTTTCACAAACTGTTGAGAACTTTAGTTCTAAAGATCAAATGACATCTTCAAGGGTGGTTAATTATTTTTTAAAGTCTTGTTGTAAATAAATCTTTTATTTTTCTGAATCAGTCCCATTTTATTTTTATTGACTTCTTGTCAGCAGGAGTCTTCCTGTTTTGTTTTGGTTTTTAAATTGCACTGCACAGAGACCTCACTGTCAGTGACCCTTCCTCTCTTGCTCTAGCATGAAAGTTCAGCAAATGCAAAATTTAGGATGTGGCAAGCAGCTGATAGATAATTATTTGCAGTTATAGAAGTTTCTTAATTACAAATCCATTTCTAGGTAGTCACTGTGTTGAATAATTAATGCTGAATAATTAAAATCTAGCATGAAATGACCAGAGAAGGCAATGGCAACCCACTCCAGTACTCTTGCTTGGAAAATCCCTTGGACGGAGGAGCCTGGTAGGCTTAGTCCATGGGGTTGCGAAGAGTCGGATACAACTGAGCGACTTCACTTTCACTTTTCACTTTCATACATTGGAGAAGGAAATGGCAACCCACTCCAGTCTTCTTGCCTGGAGAATCCCAGGAACGGGGGAGCCTGGTGGGCTGCCGTCTATGGGGTCACACACAGTCGGACATGACTGAAGTGACTTAGCGGCAGCAGTAGCAGCAGCATGAAATGAATGAGACTTAAGAATCAACCAGTGGAATATAAGTGAGCATGCATTTATCTCTCTGAACCTCAGTTTTTCCATCTGTCAAATAGACATTTCACATAGCCCATTTAAATAATATGAGATTGTTTTCACCTTATAGTGAAATAGTGAAGCACTATTGAGTAGTGCGGAGAAGGCACTGGCACCCCACTCCAGTACTCTTGCCTGGAGAATCCCATGGATGGAGGAGCCTGGTGGGCTGCCGTCTATGGGGTCACACAGAGTCGGACACGACCGAAGTGACTTAGCAGCAGCAGACTGAGTAGTGCTATTGAATAGCAACATAATCTAGTCTTATCTGTGTTGTGTTCATTACAAAATTATAAAATTGTTGACTGTCATCCATTATGCATGTCACGTGTACACATATATTGTTCCTTTAATATATATTTTAAAGAGAAACATGTGGAATATATAGACTTGAAGGCAGGTAGTCCAAAACTTACAGTAAGTGCCATTTAAAAATGACCCATTAGAGAAAACAAGGCTTCCCTAGTGGCTCAGATGGTAAATAATCTGCCTGCAAATGGGAGATTAAGCTTCAGTCCCTGGTTCTGGAAGGTCCTCTGAAGGAAATGGCAATCCACTCCAGTATTCTTGCCTGGAGAAATCCATGGACAGAAGAACCTGGTGGGCTACAGTCCATGGGGTCACAAAGAGTCAGACATGACTGAGTGACTAACACACACACAAGGAAGACAGTAAGGAAAGAATGAGTTTATGCAGTATTTCACCTACTTCAATCCATATTCTACAAACATTTATTGAACACTTCTCTTTGTGTATAAACTATTCTGTACTGAGTCATGTGTAGAATACAAGATATTCTTGGACAGATGGGTTCTTATTTTGTGGAAATGTACAATTCCATAAGTGACTCATCATCCATTGACTGAATTTTTCATTCAAAAGTCACCTTTTTTTCATCCAGTATTTATCTTCCACAGAGAAGGCAATGGCACCCCACTCCAGTACTCTTGCCTGGAAAATCCCATGGCGGAGGAGCCTGGTAGGCTGCAGTCCATGGGGTGGCTAAGAGTCGGACACGACTGAGTGACTTCCCTTTCACTTTTCACTTTCCTGCATTGGAGAAGGAAATGGCAACCCACTCCAGTGTTCTTGCCTGGAGAATCCCAGGGACAGGGGAGCCTGGTGGGCTGCCGTCTTTGGGGTCGCACAGAGTCAGACACAACTGAAGCGACTTAGCAGCAGCAGCAGCATTTATCTTCCATGCACTTGATTGAGGCTCAAATTGAGTCGAATAATCAGTGCTTTTAATATATATAAAATCTACTTTTAATTACAAACAATTATTAAACAATAATTATAGAAAGGCAAGTGTTAAGATAAAGTGCAAAGGATAACTTTCTGGTAAAGTTGCAGTAGAGATGTTCTTTGAGGCACTTGGAGATTTGGTAATGATTGTTTCTAAACTCATATTTTCCACAGTGTACATTTCACAAAAGCATGTTTCTGTTGGGCTTTTCCCACTCTTTACCTTTGTGGGAGTTGTCGAACAATCTAAAAATAATACATAAGAATCTTATAAATGAAGATCAGTATATCAGTTTTATTATTCAAGTTGTCAAGAGAATATGGCTTAAATCTGCATCCAATTAGGTTTCCTAATACTTCTCCTTTTGCACATACCCTTTCAAAATCAAAGGTCTCTCTTTTACTGCAAGTGCCCTAGGATTAAATCCTGCCACTGTAGATCAACCAAGGTAGAGAAGCAGATATGAGAGCAACTTGAGAACAGGTTCCCAGAAAGGGATAAACCTAGAAGGGACAGAACCAGTTACTTCCAAATTCAATTCACTAATTAGTAAAGTCACCCCTTCTCGATTAGACATGAAGTAAAATATCTATATCTTCTAAAAATCTTGAAAAGGAGAGGGCAATGTATCCCCTTTGCATTACCTCACAGTATGTTCATAGTCCTCAGATCCTTGAGGTAATGCCTAAGGGATTCTTGTTCCAAAAACCTGTGTATATATGAACAAGTAATATTTTGGGTTCTAGAGTTGTGCTCCATGGTCTACAATGATGGCTTGGACTCTATACTTCTAAGACAATCTTTCAAAATTTACAGAAAAGTTATATAATTTTAAAGGTGGGAAGATTATAAAATGTAACTAAATACTTTTATAGATAAGGAATTTAAGGTTCATAGAATTTGAGAGGCTTGGCTGAAGACATGCATCTTGACTTTTCTACAAAAGGGAATCTTATTAATTTTGAGTGTTAGTGCCTTGCAAGTGCTTGGCACTCAACTCTACTTGTTGAATGAATGAAAGAAAAATGAAATTAAGAAGGCAAGAAGGAAGGAAGAAAAAAAAGAGAAGACACGGTCTCAACATTGATTTGTTACTAACACAAATATTTTGATATTATGTCACAGTTTCTGCGGGCCAGAAAGAAGAAAACCAGAGTTTTCAATCTACATTTGAACAGAACAGATAATTTAGACAGATAAATTAGATAAATCAGAGCCTTCAAGATAAATAATGATATGATTAAAAACATTACTTTAACCAGCTAAAGCTACTAATTGATCCAACTTTCATTGAATTTTTTATAAATTGATAGCTTAAAAGTTCCCAAAGTTCTTTTAAAAGAAATATTATACAGATTTTTTTTGGACAGGAAATTTATTCACTAAGAGAAAAATACACTTGAATTCATAATTTTAAATTTTTTACATTTCTGATTTCCACTTTAGAAACAACTTTTTAGGGTCAATAGAAACCAATGGAAACTTTTTATGCATATT
The DNA here is from genome assembly GCF_027580195.1 of Bos mutus. Taxonomy (NCBI): domain Eukaryota; kingdom Metazoa; phylum Chordata; class Mammalia; order Artiodactyla; family Bovidae; genus Bos; species Bos mutus. Next base: position 41,783,931 of record NC_091630.1, on the reverse strand, counting down.
TGTTTGATAACAGAATGGGCAAATTTAATTCAGATGACCATTACATCTACTACTGTGGTCAAGAATCCCTTAGAAGAAATGGAGTAGCCCTCACAGTCAACAAAAGAGTCTGAAATGCAGTACTTGGGTGCAATCTCAAAAATGATAGAATGATCTCTCTTTGTTTCCAAGGCAAACCATTCTATATCACAGTAATCCCAGTCTATGCCCAAACTACTAATGCCAAAGAAGCTGAAGTTGAATAGTTCTATGAAGACCTACAAGACTTTCTGGAACTAACATACACAAAAGATATCCTTTTCATAGAATACAAAGGAAGGAAGTCAAGAGATACCTGGAGTAACAGGCAAGTTTGGCCTCGGAGTACAAAATGAAGCAGGGCAAAGGCTAACAGTGTTTTGCCAAGAGAATGCACTGGTCATAGCAAACACTCTCTTTCAACAACACAAGCGATGACTCTACACATGGACATCAACAGATAGTCAATACCAAAATCAGATTGATTATATTCTTTGCAGCCAAAGATGGAGAAGCTCTATTCAGTCAGCAAAAACAAGACCGGGAGCTGACTATGGCTCAATCATGAACTCCTTATTACAAAATTCAGACTTAAATTGAAGAAACTAGACAGTCAGGTATGACCTAAATCAAATCCCTTACGATTAAACAATGGAAGTGACAAATGGATTCAAGGGATTAGATCTGATAGGCAGTGCCTGAAGAGCTATGGACAGAGGTTTGTAGCCCTGTGCAAAAGGCTGTGATCAAAGCCACCCCCAGAAAAAGAAATGCAAAAAGGCAAAACGGTTGTCTAAGGAGGCCTTACAAATAGCTGAGAAAAGAGAATTGAAAAGCAAAGAAGAAAAGGAAAGATATATCCATCTGAATCCAGAGTTCCAAAGAATAGGGAGGAGAGATAAGAAAGCCTTCCTAAGTGATCAATGCAAAGAAACAGAGGAAAGCAATAAAATGAGAAAGACTAGAGATTTCTTCAAGAAAATTAGAGATACCAAGGGAACATTTCAGGCAAGGATGGGCACAATAAAGGACAGAAACAGTATGGACTTAACAGATGCAGAAGATATTAAGAAGAGGTGGCAAGAATACACAGAACTATACAGACAAGATCTTAATTACCCAGATAACCATGATGGTGTTATCACTCACCTAGAGCCAGACCTTCTGGAGAGGGAAGTCAAGTGGGTCTTAGGAAACATCACTACAAACAAAGCTAGTGGAGGTGATGGAATTCCAGCTGAGCTGTTTCAAATCCTAAAAGATGATGCTGTTAAAGTGCTACACTCAATATGCCAGCAAATTTGGAAAATCAGCAGTGGCCACAGGACTGGAAACAGTGATTTCATGCCAGTCTCAGAGAAAGGCAATGTCAAATAATGTTCAAACTATCACACAATTGCACTCATCTTACACGCTAACAAAGTAATGCTCAAAATTCTCCAAGCTAGGCTTCAGCAATATGAGAAGTGAGAACTTCTAGATATACAAGCTGGATTTAGAAAAAGCAAAGGAACCAGAGATCAAATTCCCAATATCCACTGGATCATCGAAAAAGCAAGAGAGTTCTGGAAAAACATCTACTTCTGCTTCATTGACTATGCTAAAGTCTTTGACTGTGTGCATCACAACAAACTGGAAAATTCTTAAAGAGATGGAAATACCAGACCACCTTCCTGCCTCCTGAGAAAATTGTATGCAGATCAAGAAGCAACAGTTAAACCAGACATGGAAAAATAGACTGGTTCCAAATTGGGAAAGGTGTACATCACGGTGGCAATATATATTGTCACCCTGCTTAGTTAATTTATATTCAGAGTATATCATGCAAAATTCTGGACTGGATGATGCGCAAGCTGAAATCAAGATTGCTGGGAGAAATATCAATATCCTGAGCTATGTAGATAACACCACCCTCATGGCAGAAAGTCAAGGGAAACTTAAGAGCCTCTTGATAAAAGTGAAAGAAAAGAGTGAAAAGGCTGGCTTAAAACTCAGCATTCAGTAAACTAAGGTCATGGCATCCGGTCCCATCACTTCATGGCAAATAGATGGGGAAACAATGGACAGAGACAGACATTATTTTCTTGGGCTCCCAAATCATTGCAGATGGTGACTGGAGCCATGAAATTAAAAGACACTTGTTCCTTGGAAGAAAAGCTATGAGCAACCTAGACAGCATATTAAAAAGCAGAGATATTACTTTGCCAATAAAGTTACATCTAGTCAAAGCTATGGTTTTTCCTGTAGTCACGTATGGATGTGAGATTTGGACCATAAAGTAAGCTGAGTGCTCCAATACTTTTGCTACTTCATGCGAAGAACTGACTCTTTGGAAATACCCTGATGCTGGGAAAGATCGAAGGCAGGAAGAGAAGGGGATGACAGAGGATGAGATTGCTGGATGGCATCACTGACTCAATGGACATGAGTTTGAGCAAGCTCGGGGAGTGGGCGATAGACAGGGAAGACTGGCTTGCTGCAGTCCATGGGGTTGCAAAGAGTTGGACATGACTGAGCAACAGAACTGAACTGAACTTGATGTTACAGTTGAAGGGTCTGAAATCTTATCCTTCTGGCTAGCAAACAGGTTGCTGCTGCTAAGTCACTTCAGTCGTGTCTGACTCTGTGCGATCCCGTAGACGACAGCCCACCAGGCTACCCCGTCCCTGGGATTCTCCAGGCAAGAACACTGGAGTGGGTTGCCATTTCCTTCTCCAACGCATGAAAGTGAAAAGTGAAAATGAAGTCGCTCAGTCGTGTCTGACTCCTAGCGACCCCATGGACTGCAGCCTACCAGGCTCCTCTGTCCATGAGATTTTCCAGGCAAGAGTACCGGAGTGGGGTGCCATTGCCTTCTCCGAGCAAACAGGTTAGCCTGACACAATTCTTAGGATGCTGGCAAGAAGACCCAAGAATCCTTAGTTAGAGATAAAGGACTTTATATCTAATGACCTTGAGCAGTGTGACCTATTTATATCGGTTTTCTTTAGCCCCAAGTCCCACATAGTGTCCTGATGGATGTTTGTAATGAACTGTGTTACAGGAAGGGGCACTGGATGTTTTCTGATGGTCAGTACACATCTCTGTTCTTTGCTCTGGAGGAAACACTGTCTCTCTCCTCTAGGGCAGGAAACACACTTTAGAGGAAGATACTCTTTATCTTTCAAGGGTGTTGGCTATACGAACATTGCCATGAAGAGTTCTTCAGTTGCTCAATCGTATCAGACTCTATGTGACCCCATGGACTACAGCCCATCAGGCTTTCCCTGGAATAAATGGTAGTCAGTACCTTTCCAATGCGTGTAGAACCATGAGACACTCCTGAAAAACTGTCTCTCCATAGCTTTCTCTTGAATTAGGCAAAGTACATAAGTACAAAGCCTCCAGTGTTTATTGAGAATCTCCTCTGTAAAACTTAGTATTTGGCACTGAATGATACATAGTGGTAGAGAAGCCACATTTCATATCCTTAAGGAGTTAAAGGATGTGTGTACACACATAATTTAAAGCACAGTAGTGTAAGTGCTCTGTCTGAGACAATTCACAGAGAACTTAACAATGTTAGCCCTTGAACAGACATGCTCGAATCCCTATAGCACAGTAGATAACAGCTGAGGCTGAACTATCTGAGTTTAAATCCAAGTCCCACCAATCAGCATCTCACAAGCAGTATTTACCTTCTCTGTCTTCAGCCCTTACTGGTGAAATTTCTATTACTCCCTGCCTCACAGGGTAGTCGGTCTTCCCTGGTGGCTCACTGGTAAAGAATCTGCCTGCAATGGAGGAAGGAGCCAGGGGTTTGACCCGTGGATCTGGAAGAGCCCCTGGAGGAGGAAATGCATCCCACTCCAGTATTCTTGCTGGAGAGTCCCATGGACAGAGGAGCCAGGCGGGCTACAGTCTCTGGGCTCGAAAAGAATCGGCCGCGAAAGAAGCAATTGAGCATGTATACAAAAGGTACTTGGGAGGATTGAATGATTTACTACAGGGAAGAGCTGAGAATAGTTTCTAAAACATGCTATCTGTTGCAAAAATGTTAGCTCCATTAAATAGGACTTTTATCACTTTTTATCATTGTGACCTTAAGAAAAACAACTTCCTTTCTGAGTCACATTTTCCTTACTTATAAAGTGGGAGTAATATTATCTCATTAATTGATGTGATTCATCAATTAAAGGCATAATGAATATGCTTAATAAAGACTTAAAACTTGCAGCTGCTATTATTAACAAAAGGATATATACTACATATAATTCAAAGGATAAATTTGGCTTTCTTCTTTTTGCCTTTTATATTTCTTTCCCTGAGTCACAGCTGGTAGACTAATGCAATAGGGGTGGGGTGGGGCATGGAGAGAAAGGAAAACATACCAGAGATCAACACCTGGTTCTGTTCTTGATTTTTGTCATTAACCAATTTATTATACAAATACATATGTATTATTTATACAATATACAATATACTTTGTATATTGACTGACCAGTGCTTGGCAAAAGATAAACATGGCAGGATCCCTTGCCTTTAACAAACTCTCAGTAGTGTCCCAAGTCACTTGCATTCTTCTGTGCAGCCCAGAGGAAGCTAGAGTGACCAGGTGGTCACATTTGACCTGAGTCATGAAAGGTGGGCCAGGACACCATGAACAAAAATCAGAGATCAGAAAACAACTTAGTGTGTTTTGAGAAAACATAGAGTCTGAGGAATAGGTTGGGTTGATTGGGGAAGCATGCAGGGTAGCATCTAAATGCATTAAAGGCTTAATCTTAATTCCATATGTCCTTCAAAGCTATTAAGGACTTTTTAATAATAAATTAAAATAAAATAAAATAAAATAAATTAAAATAAAAAATAAAAATAATAAATAATAATAATCATTGGAGTATATTTGATTTATAATGTGTTAGTTTCAGGTAAACAGCAAAGTGATTCAGTTGTACATACATGTGTGTGTGTATTTGTGTGTGTGTTAGTCCTTCAGTCACGTATGACTCTTTGCAACCTGATGGACTGTGGCCTGCCAGGCTCCTCTTGTCCATGGAATTCTCTTGGCAAGAATACTGGAATGGGTTGCCATTTCCTTCTCCAGGGGATCTTCCTGATGCAGGGATCGAATCTGGGTCTCTTGCGTTGCAGACAGACTCTTTCCATCTGAGCCACCAGGGAAGTTCCATACACACATACACACACACACACACACATACACACATATATATATGTAAAGATATGTATATATATTAAGATTATTTTCCCTTATAGATTATTATAAAATATTGAATACAGTTCCCTGTTTTATACAGTACATTGGCTGTCTATTTGTCAGTGGGCAAAGCTGGGCAAGAGCAGGACACTTAGAGAACAATCACACTTAAGCCTGTCCATCCTGGAGATAAAACTGACCCCATCCTTCTGTGTTATATTAACAAGTAAAGAGAAGTGCTTTGAACTTAAAAGCAATAGAAGGAATCATCCCTCCACACAAAGTGTTTCCCTCATCCTTAGTTGTTGGAGGCTACAAATACCTGATTAAGTCCCTAAAATACAAATGCTGACCACTGAGTTAGGGAAAAGACAAGGCTTTGGGATTAAACTAAAAACTACTTCAGTAGCTCAGTGATGGGCAGATGGGGCATGGCCAGGGATTAGAAGTGAATTGCCTTGATGTTCATGAGATAATTCAATCAGCCCCCACCCCACCTCCAGGCCTGCAGTAATTCTATTTCACTATTTAAAGTTAAAAATACTGCTCTGTGGGAGCAGTGTTTCTTATTTCTTAACATGTGAGACAGTTTTTTTCAAATATTTACCCAACTTTACAGTGTTTAGTATTTGAACTGTGTTGTTGGAGAAGACTCTTGAAAGTCCCTGGGACAGCAAGGAGATCCAACCAGTCCATCCTAAAGGAAGTCAGTCCTGAAAATTCATTGGAAGGACTGATGCTGAAGCTGAAACTCCAATACTTTGGCCACCTGATGTGAAGAACCGACTCATTTGAAAAGACCCTGATGCTGGGAATGATTGAAGGCAGGAGGAGAAGGGGACAGCAGAGGATGAGATGGTTGCATGGCATCACCGACTTAATGGATGTGAGTTTGAGTAAACTCCGGGAGTTGGTGATGGATAGGGAGATTTGGCATGCTGCAGTCCATGGGGTCACAAAGAGTCGGACATGACTGAGTGACTGAACTGAGCTGACAGTGTTTAGTGGAGTTAGGTATTGAATTGCCAGAGACGTACATTTTATTGTAATGCTTATTGGAAGGCAGTTGACACACTAATCCCCAATCCCTGGCACAAAATATTCTCGTTAACTATTACCTTCATCCAACAAGTAACCTCTCGGCAGTGCTCTCGCTCTGTAGGCAAGCCCATCTTCAGCCCCTGCAGTTCAAGCGAGAGCTGTCAACGGTTCTTTCAATTCAGCTGTCAAGCCAGGTGTGGTGAGTGGAGTGCTGCACTCTGATGTTAATGATGGATTAATTAAACTGCTGTGTATGCAGGCACTGGAATCTGGAGAGCTGTCTGTGTGCTGCTTCTGGAGGGGCTTTCGAGGCAGGCTTCTGTGTACTCCTTGGGGGCTTCCTCTCTACTTGGCAACAGGTCTGTACACTCCTCTTCAAAAGCAAACAATCAGCTTATCTGAATTAAAACCAAACAACCCCATGACTAATTCACTAAAGCTCGTGATCTAGACAGAGAAAGCACAGTGCTTACTTGACAGGTCATGAAAGGAGGTGGAGGAGGTGTCCCTTTTCTCTTCACTCTTGTGGAGCGGCCTCATCTATTGCTTATGGTCATCAACCAGTGACACACTGGTTATGCTTCTTAGCTTCTAAGAGTATAGAATTTTGCAATATTTATTCTCACTTTATTTAAATTTTTCTAAAGAAAGTGAAGACTAGTTGATTTACAGTGCCATTAATTTCAGGTGTACAGCAAAGTGATTCAGTTATATATATGTGTGTGTGTGTGTATGTATGTTTTCTTTTTCAGATTCTTTTCCTTTATATGTTACTACAAAATATTGAGTATAGATCCTTGTATTATAAAGTAGGTCCTTGTTGGTTATCAACTGTACATGTTGATCCCAACCTCCTAATTTATCCCACTTCTCACTTCCTTTGGTAACCATAAGTTTGTTTTCTATGTCTGTGGGTCTATTTCTGTTTTGTATATAAATTCATCTGTATCATTTTTTTTTAGATTCCACATAAAAGTGATCTCGTATGATATCTGTCTTTGTCTAGCTTACTTCACTTAGTGTGATAATCTCTATGTCCTGCAGTGTTGCTGCAAATGGCATTATTTCATTCTCTTTTGTGGCTAATGTTCCACTGTATACATACACATACCACTCTTTATCCATTCCTCTGTCAATGGATATTTAGTTTGCTTCCATGTCTTGGCTACTGTAAATAGTGCTGCAGTGAACACTGGGGTGGATATATCTTTTCAAATTATGTGTTTCTCCAGATACATGCTCAGGAGTGGGACTGCAGGATCATATGGTAGTACAATTTTTAGTTTTTTAAGGAATCTCCATACGCTTCTCCATAGTGGCTCTAACAATATTTAAATGTTTCCTGTAATTTTTTTTTTTCCGAGAATGACCTTGTCAACAAGGTTGCTGCCCTTTGAAACTGTTTCACTTCCATAATAGTTGCCTCTTGAGCATCAGTTAGGCTGGTTTTCTAATCAGTGTGTCTCTCTGTTACATTATCTCCATTTTACTCATGGGTAGTGTTCTATCTGTTAATACCTTGCTTAGGACTTAGGGACCTGTTGCCCAAGGACTCCAATGCTTTGACCTCAGATTAAACTTCATTGTATCTTGAATACAAATTACAGGTTTCCATCTCTTTTAGATAGAATAATATTGTAGCAGTGTTAAAGCGGCCCCATGGACTGCAGCCTACCAGGCTCCTCCATCCATGGGATTTTCCAGGCAAGAGTACTGGAGTGGGTTGCCATTTCCTTCTCCAGGGGATCTTCCTGACCCAGGGATCGAACCCAGGTCTCCCGCATTGTAGACAGACACTTTACCGTCTGAGCCACAAGGGAAGTCCATAATAGTAACTACAATTGAGCATTTATTACAAAACATAATTTTATATTATCTTTTTTAGTCCTTTTCACAGAAGTTAAAGTTTAAAGAGAGTAGTTAACTTGCTCAGAGTTGTATAGCTCATAAGGAAGAGTGGAATACATTTGGTGAAGATGGATATGGAAGATTCAATAGGGATTTATTAGGGAGGAAAGGGGGAAACCAGAAGGAAACAAGCCTAGGATGTGGGCAACTCAGAGGCACAATGCCTTACACAGGCACGACTTAATAGGCACAATGCTTATTAGGAAACTATGGTGGATCAGATGGGAAAGAATCTGCCTGCAAGGCAGGAGACCTGGGTTTGATCCCTGGGTTAGGAAGATCCTCTGGAGAAGGGAACAGCAACCCACTCCATTACTCTTGCCTGGAGAATTCCATGGACAGAGGAGCCTGGCAGGCTACAGTCTATGGGGTTGCAGAGTCAGACACAACTGAGCAACTAACATACATACACACACACACACACACACACACACACACATGCGCGTGCGCACACACACACACACACACAGAACCTGGTACCACTGAAACACACATATGTTGAGCAGAGAGGCAGCAAGAGGGTGAATTGAAAATACCATGATAAAAAGTCTGAACTTGGCTTTATTCTTCTCACCAAGAGGAACAAATGAAAAGACACAATCAGATTAGTATTAGGGAGGTAACAAATGAATAATAAATAAACAAAATAGATAACTAACAAGGATATAATATACAGGGAACTCTGTTCAATACCCTGGAATAACCTAAATGGGAAAAGAATTTGAAAAAGGATACACGAGTAACTGAATCACTTTGCTGTTCACCTGAAACTAACACAACATTATTAATAACTATAATATGAATTAAAGGTTTTTTTTTTTAAAAAAGATAATGGCAATAAAGAGGATGCGTTGAGGCGAGAGTGTCCAGTAGGGGAATACAATTAAGGAGTTGTACACTGACAAATTTGCCTTTGGTGCAGAAAGCAAAGCACAAAGATGGACAAGTGTATACTCATTTTATTACAATCTGCTCTAGGAGCTGCTCGACTTGGAAAATGTCTGACAACTGAACACACAAGCACTTGCCTCCTAATAATAATAGCTAAAATCTGAGTGACTAACACACGCCAGGTACTGTTTTAATTTCTTTACAGGTGTTATCTCATTAATCCTCACAATAATAAACCTATGAGTACACAAAAGGAAGTGGAGGAACCAGGTGATGAATCCATGGAGGGTGGTTTGCAGATTTGCTATCTTCACAACAGAATAAGATGATATTTTAGATAGATATTTTTTATTTCATTTACTGTATTAGCAACTGCACTTTACCACCCAGGAACATTTACAATGCAAATTTAGATGTCATATCTATCGTTGTCAATAACAAGGTGTCCTGTTTTGTTGGGGGAACTCTCTGAAGAGATGTAGGAGAATTCAGGGGATTGTACTTTCTTGGAGAATTTTAACATTTGAGGAATGACAATTAGATCCTATTAGATCTGGATATGGGGAAATATTTTATAAACTACCTTACAAGTTCTCTCCAGAAAAATAAATTCTGAATGGCTTAAATGTGCACTACTGTCAAATGGATTTAAAACAGAGTGAAGGGACCCTAAGCAAAGGGTAATGATAGCAATAATAATGATAAATGGCAATGCATTGGGTTAGGAACAGGGTGCACAGTTGGCTGCTTTTATTTAAGATGTCTTGGTAATGTTAAGGCTGCAAAAAGCATTAATAAATGAGTGTGTAATGTTGTAATCTGAAATCTTTTACAGTGATCTTACTCCTTCTCAGTGTAATTATTTGTTGCTATTGTTATTTAATGAAAGATAACAACATCACAACAATTAGCTTGCGTGATATCTTAAGAATCACAAATATCTCAAGAACTGTCTGGTTGTTTGTTTATTGTTATACAAGCCAGGACCACACAACTGCCAAAGTGAACACACTGAGTTTTCAAGGTGGAGAAAAAGGAAAAATCTAAGTGGACTTCAGTTTCAGCCAATGATATTATTTTTTTGCTCTTTTATTACCACTGGAATGCTCCAAATAGAGTCACAATGTATGTTAACCAGCTCATATGTAGCTTGAAATGGTAAAAGCAGACCAATGAAAATGAAATTAACAATAAACATATATTCACTTTCAAAAGAGAAGATTGACTGTAAAATTATTTTAGTGTGTATATGTAAATTGTCAGCTACGACTTCATAATTTGTAATGGTATTCAGCTTGGCAATGTTTACACTTGTTAATGACTTCCTTTATGAGTGATAATTGATCTACTTCATTATCATATTAAATCCCTGATCATATGCCATTAGGTCTGAAGTAATAAATGATCTGTGTGATTTTTAGTGTAATGAACTAATTAGACTAATTAAAATCAATATGTGTGCCAATATTATACTTTGAGTCCAAATGTTCCTTCTTACTCCGCTGGCTTAAAATCAGCAACTCAGTAAAAAGGATCTAATGCTGATTTATGAGCACTTGAGGAACATGAGGCAGAATAAATTGCTTGTGGTAGTAGAGACAGCATTAGTGGAGTATAAGATACTAAGTGCATTGTAAGGTCAACAATAAGGGTGTATTTACACATGTAGTTATATGGCACCTTAAACCTCTTCTTAATATATCAGAACATCCCAGCAAAATTATTTGGTTTAAATACCAGTGTGATTCCTCTTCCTTTGTTCAGAAATAACATTAAAAAAACACAAGCATTTCAATTAGGTAATCAGTGTTCAATATAATGAAAATATGCATATTCAGTTTGATAAATGTTTTTCAACAATTGATTTATTTACGTTAGAGTGAAGCAAACGTATTCTGAAGCCAAGGTTAAAATAAAAATCAGTGTATATACATTTTTTATTATTCATTCAGGAATCTATAGAGATTTTAAATGATAATTTTAGAGAACCTATAGATAAATTCTTCAAAACTAAGCTCCTACGTCATTTTTTGAGGAATATCTCCCCGACTCTCAAGACTGTAACTTATCCCTCACTTAAATGCTCACCCAAATACTTCTTTTTGTTGTTGTTGTTGTTATTTACCAAATTTTCAATTGTAGGATTGATTGATTAGTGAAGATTGAATTTCTGGGCTGTAACCTCCGGAAGGACAGGATCACATATCTGATTCTTACCTAGACAGTGCCTTGCTCACAGAAAGCAAAGCTGTTTAATTTTCTCTTAAATATATATAAATTTCTTTGCTATTTCTCAAGTTTAAGTAAATTTTAGATAACCCAGATGGGAGCTAGATATTATTCCACAACAGTCAATAGGTAGCTTGAAAACAAATTTAAAAAACAATTAAAATCAGATAGCCTATAACATAGGGAACTGTATTCAATATTCTGTAATAAACTATAATGCAAAATGATCTGAAAAATTATATATATATATATATAATTGAATCACTTTTCTCTATACAAGAAACTAACACAACATTATAAATCAACTATATTTCAGTAAAACAACAAATAAACAAAAATACTTCCCTTCTGGATCAGAAAAAAAGATTGGATAGCCGTATTTTCTTCACAGAATCTGGTCTATGTCTTCCATGCTTATTTCCCTTCAGAGCCAGTAGAAGTTGCAGGCAGTAAAGGAAGCTGAATTGGAACATAGAACTTTGGGCTTATTCACTGGATGCCAGGGGCTTTCCAGGTGGCTCAGTGGTACAGAATCTGCCTGCCAATGCACACATTAAATGCCTGATTGATGGTTGTTTGTTTTTTTCCTCTCATCCAATAAAAGGGCTCATGTGTGTGTGTGTGTATGTGTGTGTGTGTATGTTCTTAGATGCTCAGTTGTGTCCAACTCTTTGAGACCTCATGGACTGTAGCCCGCCAGGCTCTTCTGTCCATGGAATTCTCCAGGCAAGAATACTGGAGTGAGTTTCCGTTTCCTACTCTGGGGGATCTTCCCCAGCTAAGGATCGAACCGATATCTTTTGTGTCTCCTCCATTGACAGGTGATTTCTTTACCGTCTAAGCCACTAGGGAAGCTCCAAGAACTTCTAGATGTTGCCAACTAGTGGGACCAGCATATATTATCTTTGGATACTCCTCTAAAGATATTGCTGTCAGCTTTTTGTTTACCTGTGTATTATGATTATCCAAGTATAGGTAGTCATTGAACATGAAAATTTGAGTTTGGGAATAAAATCTTTAGTGACTGATTATGATTGACTTTAGGCATTGAATATGAAACAGAAACTTAAGGCATCTTCTCCATCCCATTCAGGATCTTTCTTATTTTTCCTTTCCTCACATTCCCCATAGGCTTCTGCTAATCATTTGTGCTTTCATTTATTCAAAAATAAACACATATTTATTGAGAGTTTATGCCAGGCACCGTCCTTGCTTCTTTGGTAAAGAGTATTGGATCCCTGGTCCAAATCTACATCTCATCTAGGAAGAAAGGGAAGATGTGCATGTAAATAATTCTAATTTCAAATGATATGTTCTAATCTCTAATCTCAAATAAATCTTTGAGCATCTCAATTAAATCACATATGAAATTTAAAGAGGGGCAATTACTTCTAGCAGGGTAATTTAGGAAGGTTTTATAAGGGAGGTGACATTCAAATTGAACTTCAGTGGCTAGAAAGAATTTCGTCAGGTGGGCATGGAAAGTAACCACATTGGAGAGGGTGAAAAGCCTCATCAATCTGCCTATTCTAGAAGAGGGTGAACTACCAAATGCACACTAACTAGATGGATGAAGGCAGTGGTCTAAATTAGCACAAATATGCATTATAGATGACTCCTTTCTACTGCTTTCAAATACTTGGAATCATTGTGAGTTTTATAAAGTAATATCTAATAGAGGTTTGAAGTAATTTTTTAAAGGTGAGATGTGTGTATAATATTACAGGTTGTTGAGAACTTCTAACACATAATGAGAATCTTTATGGAACACTGATTTCAAGCCACAGAATCTAATAATATTTTATCACATAAAAAAAGTGCAGTTCACTAGATTTCCTTGGTGGTGGAGGGTAGGGATGAATGGTATCGACAGATACATTAAAAGAAAGCTTGTAAGAAATGCTCTTAAATCTTAGGCAGAATCCCAATATCTAACAAAAATAAGTGTGGACCTCCTCTCATTGAAACTAGAATCAATCCATTCTCTGGTTCATCTGTTTATTTCTCGAAACAGAGTCTAAAGTCTCCTCATGCCTATGCCCAACACAGGATGAAAACTTGCCCAGGCTGTACTTATTAATGTTATGATATGTGGAATTAGCTCAGAGCATTGGCAGCTCCAGGTGACACTCAAAAATGTTATTGTGATTATGGCTGTTATCCTTACATGAGGGCTTCCCTGTTGTCTCAGTAGTAAAGAATCAGCCTGAAATATAGTAGTTGCAGGAGACTCTGGTTTGATCCCTGGGTGGGGAAGATCCCCTCGAGGAGGGCATGGCAAGCCACTCCAGTATTCTTGCCTGGAGAATCCCATGGACAGAGGAGCCAGGCAGGCTATAGTCCATAGGGCCACAAAGATACGGACACGTCTGAAGGACTTAGCATGCACGCATGCATCCTTACATGGAAACTCAGGAGAAAATTTGGAGTATTCAGTTACAATTTTTGTTGAGAATTGTGATTTTTAAGTATATAGTTTCAATTTCCAAAGTCTGTAAGTTATGTTTAAAATGGAGGTTTTGAGCTAAACAATAAAGTTTTAAAATTTATTTCCAGGACATTGTACAGGAGACAGGGATCAAGACCATCCCCATGGAAAAGAAATGCAAAAAAGCAAAATGGCTGTCTGGGGAGGCCTTACAAATAGCTGTGAAAAGAAGAGAAGAGAAAAGCAAAGGAGAAAAGGGAAGATATAAACATCTGAATGCAGAGTTCCAAAGAATAGCAAGAAGAGATAAGAAAGCCTTCTTCAGTGATCAATGCAAAGAAATAGAGGAAAAACACAGAATGGGAAAGACTAGAGATCTCTTCAAGAAAATCAGAGGTACCAAAGGAACATTTCATGCAAAGATGGGCTTGATAAAGGACAGAAATGTATGGACCTAACAGAAGCAGAAGATATTAAGAAGAGATGGCAAGAATACACGGAAGAACTGTACAAAAAAGATCTTCACGACCCAGATAATCACGATGGTGTGATCACTGAGCTAGAGCCAGACATCCTGGAATGTGAAGTCAAGTGGGCCTTAGAAAGCATCACTACGAACAAAGCTAGTGGAGGTGATGGAATTCCAGTGGAGCTATTCCAAATACTGAAAGATGATGCTGTGAAAGTGCTGCACTCAATATGCTAGCAAATTTGGAAAATTCAGCAGTGGCCACAGGACTGGAAAAGGTCAGTTTTCATTCCAACCCCAAAGAAAGGCAATGCCAAAGAATGCTCAAACTACCGCATAATTGCACTCATCTCACATGCTAGTAAAGTAATGCTTAAAATTCTTCAAGCCAGGCTTCAGAAATATGTGAACCGTGAACTTCCTGATGGCCAAGCGGTTTTAGAAAAGGCAGAGGAACCAGAGGTCAAATTTCCAACATCCGCTGGATCATGGAAAAAGCAAGAGAGGTCCAGAAAAACATCTATTTCTGCTTTATTGACTATGCCAAAGCCTTTAACTGTGTGGATCACAATAAACTGTGGGAAATTCTGAAAGAGATGGGAATACCAGACCACTTGATCTGCCTCTTAAGAAATTTGTATGCAGGTCAGGAAGCAACAGTTAGAACTGGACATGGAACAACAGACTGGTTCCAAATAGGAAAAGGAGTACATCAAGGCTGTATATTGTCACCCTGTTTATTTAACTTATATGCAGAGTACATCATGAGAAACGCTGGGCTGGAAGAAACACAAGCTGGAATCAAGATTGCCGGGAGAAATATCAATAACCTCAGATATGCAGATGACACCACCCTTATGGCAGAAAGTGAAGAGGAACTAAAAAGCCTCTTGATGAAGGTGAAAGTCGAGATGAAAAAGTTGGCTTAATCCATTGTATATTCTTGCCTCCTTTGTCGAAGATAAGGTGTCCAAATGTGCGTGGATTTATCTCTGGGCTTTCTATTTTATTCCATTGATCAATATTTCTGTCTTTGTGCCAGTACCATACTGTCTTGATAACTGTGGCTTTGTAGTAGAGCCTGAAGTCAGGTAGGTTGATTCCTCCAGTTCCATTCTTCTTTCTCAAGATCGCTTTGGCTATTCGAGGTTTTTTGTATTTCCATACAAATTGTGAAATTATTTGTTCTAGCTCTGTGAAGAATACTGTTGGTAGCTTGATAGGGATTGTGTTGAATCTATAAATTGCTTTGGGTAGTGTACTCATTTTCACTATATTGATTCTTCCAATCCATGAACATGGTATATTTCTCCATCTATTAGTGTCCTCTTTGATTTCTTTCACCAGTGTTTTATAGTTTTCTATATATAGGTCTTTAGTTTCTTTAGGTAGATATATTCCTAAGTATTTTATTCTTTCCGTTGCAATGGTGAATGGAATTGTTTCCTTAATTTCTCTTTCTGTTTTCTCATTATTAGTGTATAGGAATGCCAGGGATTTCTGTGTGTTGATTTTATATCCTGCAACTTTACTGTAGTCATTGATTATTTCTAGTAATTTTCTGGTGGACTCTTTAGGGTTTTCTATGTAGAGGATCATGTCATCTGCAAATAGTGAGAGTTTTACTTCTTCTTTTCCAATTTGGATTCCTTTTATTTCTTTTTCTGCTCTGATTGCTGTGGCCAAAACTTCCAAAACTATGTTGAACAGTAATGGTGAAAGTGGGCACCCTTGTCTTGTTCCTGACTTTAGAGGAAATGCTTTCAATTTTTCACCATTGAGGATAATGTTTGCAGTGGGTTTGTCATATATAGCTTTTATTATGTTGAGGTATGTTCCTTCTATTCCTGCTTTCTGGAGAGTTTTTATCATAAATGGATGTTGAATTTTGTCAAAGGCTTTCTCTGCATCTATTGAGATAATCATATGGTTTGAGGCAAGAATATACAATGGATTAAAGACAACCTCTTTAACAAGTGGTGCTGGGAAATCTGGTCAACCACTTGTAAAAGAATGAAACTGGACCACTTTCTAACACCATACACAAAAATAAACTCAAAATGGATTAAAGATCTAAACGTAAGACCAGAAACTATAAAACTCCTAGAGGAGAACATAGGCAAAACACTCTCCGACATACATCACAGCAGGATCCTCTATGACCCACCTCCCAGAATATTGGAAATAAAAGCAAAAAATAAACAAATGGGACCTAATTAACCTTAAAAAGCTTCTGCACATCAAAGGAAACTATTAGCAAGGTGAAAAGACAGCCTTCAGAATGGGAGAAAATAATAGCAAATGAAGCAACCGACAAACAACTAATCTCAAAAATATACAAGCAACTCCTACAGCTCAACTCCAGAAAAATAAACGACCCAATCAAAAAATGGGCCAAAGAACTAAATAGACATTTCTCCAAAAAGACATACAGATGGCTAACAAACACATGAAAAGATGCTCAACATCACTCATTATCAGAGAAATGCAAATCAAGACCACTATGAGGTACCATTTCACACCAGTCAGAATGGCTGTGATCCAAAAGTCTACAAATAATAAATGCTGGAGAGGGTGTGGAGAAAAAAGGAACCCTCTTACACTGTTGGTGGGAATGCAAACTAGTACAGCCACTATGGAGAACAGTGTGGAGATTCCTTAAAAACTGGAAATAGAACTGCCTTATGATCCAGCAATCCCACTGCTGGGCATACACACTGAGGAAACCAGAAGGAAAGAGACACGTGTACCCCAATGTTCATCGCAGCACTGTTTATAATAGCCAAGACATGGAAGCAACCTAGATGTCCATCAGCAGATGAATGGATAAGAAAGCAGTGGTACATATACACAATGGAGTATTACTCAGCCATTAAAAAGAATACATTTGAATCAGTTCTAATGAGGTGGATGAAACTGGAGCCTATTATACAGAGTGAAGTAAGCCAGAAGGAAAAACATAAATACAGTATACTAACGCACATATATGGAACTTAGAAAGATGGTAACAATAACCCGGTGTACGAGACAGCAAAAGAGACACTGATGTATAGAACAGTCTTATGGACTCTGTGGGAGAGGGAGAGGGTGGGAAGATTTGGGAGAATGGCAATGAAACATGTAAAATATCATGTAGGAAACGAGTTGCCAGTCCAGGTTCGATGCATGATGCTGGATGCTTGGGGCTGGTGCACTGGGACGGCCCAGAGGGATGGTATGGGGAGGGAGGAGGGAGGAGGGTTCGGGATGGGGAACACATGTATACCTGTGGCGGATTCATTTTGATATTTGGCAAAACTAATATAATTATGTAAAGTTTAAAAATAAAATAAAATTGGAAGAATAAAAAAAAGAAAAAAAAATGAAAAAAAAAAAGAAAAAGTTGGCTTAAAGCTCAACATTCAGAAAATGAAGATCATGGCATCTGGTCCCATCACTTCATGGGAAATAGATGGGGAAACAGTGGAAACAGTGTCAGACTTTATTTTTTGGGGCTCCAAAATCACTGCAGATGGTGACTGCAGCCATGAAATTAAAAGACGCTTACTCCTTGGAAGGAACGTTATGACCGACCTAGATAGCGTATTCAAAAGCAGAGGCATTACTTTGCCAACAAATGTTTGTCTAGTCAAGGCCATAGTCACATCTCTTTGAATTTTTCCTGTGGTCATGTATGGATGTGAGACTTGGACTGTGAAGAAGGCTGAGCGCCAAAGAATTGATGCTTTTGAACTGTGGTGCTGGAGAAGACTCTTGAGAGTCCCTTGGACTGCAAGGAGATCCAACTAGTCCATTCTAAAGGAGATCAGCCCTGGGATTTCTTTGGAAAGAATGATGCTAAAGCTGAAACTCCAGTACTTTGGCCACCTCGTGCGAAGAGTTGACTCATTGGAAAAGACTCTGATGCTGGGAGGGATTGGGGGCAGGAGGAGAAGGGGACGACAGAGGATGAGATGGCTGGATGGCATCACTGACTCGATGGACATGAGTCTGAGTGAACTCCGGAAGTTGGTGGTGGACAGGGAGGCCTGGCGTGCTGCAATTCATGGGGTCGCAAAGAGTCTGACACGACTGAGTGACTGATCTCATCTGATCTGATCTGATGATTTCACTATCGATAGTATTTTAACCTATTAAAATGGGGATATTCAAGTTGTTGAAAAAACACTTTTTAAATAGAATAATCCTCTAACGGATAAACAATGACAAAAAAATACTTTATTTATGAAATAAATAAAAATGAAATTTAGGTGTATTGGGGGAATAATGTTTTGGGTAGAGAGATAGTCAAGTCCATGGGAGCTGCCTGGGACTGTTCTTAGAATCAGAACTAATGTATTTACTGCATTCTTGTTTTTTTTTTAATGCTACTCAATGACCTCCACCAGTTCCCTAAATTTCCTCTCCCTATCCTCATATGTCTACATCTGCTTTTCTTTTTTTATTTCAGCCTCTCTCTTGCTCTCCTCCTGTCTCTCAACCAATGATTCCTAGTCTGGAGAGGAAAGATTTGTGTAAACAAGATGTTTTATTTTATCTGTCAATTCTTATTTTTTTAAATAGACATCTCTGTCTATCTAAATGTATTTATTCTGATGGAGAATTTGTCATTTTGCACTATTTAAGTCTTCAAGGAGCAGAAGCTTATTTCTGTTTTAATATTGAAGGCCTGCCCTATGATCTTTTCACAACTGTTCTCTAAACATCCCTGGTTCATTTTTCCAGGCCGTCTTGAGGTCTTTGACTTTCAAACACAGTTGCTAAATAAAATAGATGACTGGGTGTTTTGCTTCTCCGAGGCTAGTCTCTCTCATCTGATTCTAATAAATGAAACAAGGCTCAATTGACAAAAAAAAGTGAAAAGTGGAAGTTGCTTAGTTGTGTCTGACTCTTGTCGGTGGTTTGATCCAAGGAGCTCTGGAGCCAAAGGATGGGCTCAGAATCCCCATTCATATCTCAGTAGCTACCTGGCCTTAAGTGAAAGTATGAAAGTAAAAGTTGCTCTGTCCTGTCCCACTCTTTGCGACCGCATGGAGTATATAGTTCATGGAATTCTCTAGGCCAGGATACTGGAGGGGGTAACCCTTTCCTTCTCCAGGGCATCTTCCCAACCCAGGGATCGAATCCAGGTCTCCCACATTGCAGGCAGGTTCTTTACCAGGTGAGCCACAAGAGAAGCCCAAGAATACTGGAGTGGGTAGCTTCTCTCTTCTCCAGTGGATCTTTGCAACCCAGGAGTCAAACCAAGGTCTCCTGATTTGCAGGTGGATTCTCTACCAACTGAACTCATGGAGGGCAGTAATATTGTTGCATTACCCTGGTGAATTATCCGAGTCACGTGACTGGGCGGTGGGAGGCTATGTAGGTGGACGCCGTGTAGATGACATCAAGTTGGAAACAGCATTAGACATGGGTTGTGACCTTGGGTTGGTTTTAGCTCTGCTATTGATTAGTTCCTAATCCAGAGAAACTCATCGAAAAGTGAAGATGATAGCACCTATTGTATTGTAGCATTTAAAGCTTACATAACATGCCATATGTGAAAGCAATGGACAAACTCCAAAACACTGTACAAATTTAAGGTTTTATTATTAATTCTCATAAATAATAAATTTTATTTGCATATTTAAATCTTGGAAAAAATACAAATTTCATGTTGGTAGGGTATGGAAGATGAAAAATTAAAATTATAATCTATGTGTAGATAAGAAGAAGAAACCCTTATCTGTAAAAGAGGGTTAAATAATAGAAAAAGGACCAAAATAAGAGCTCTAAAAAAATTTTTTATCATATTTATGATTGAGATTGAATGATATGACTTGAATTTACTCTCTGCTTGTGAATTATACAAATGTTCAACACCATCTTATCTATAATATTTATGCTCAAAGTAAACTTTTGTGAATTATTTTAAATCAGTGGCACAAAACAAAGAATTGCCACACTGTAATTATATGCTTTTCTAGACAGTTAAATATATATAGACAGAATATTATTTACTTTATTTAACAGTCTAATAAGCCAAGTAAAATTATGCAATTTTGTATATAACTGCATATACTTTAATTTTGAATGGGACAAGTGTTATTGTCACTTTTTGAACAAGAAAAATATTTAAAACAATTTTGGACACAAGATTAGAAGAAGGCAACAGAGGATGAGATGGTTGGATAGCATCACTGTCTCAATGGACATAAGTTTGAGCAAACTCCAGGAGATAGTGAAGGACAGGAAACCCTGATGTGCTGCAGTTCATGGGGTTGCAAAGGGTCAGACACTACTTCGCAACTGAACAACAACAGCAAGAATTTCAGTTTAATATATATCTCATTTTCCAGGACTGAAACTTCTCCACAGAAGAACTTCCACAAGTGAAAGAACATTTTAATATTATGTATTGTGTATTATTCATTTCTTTTGTTTCTTTGTTCTATTATATTCTACATAGGACTGAAATCACGTGATATTTATCTTTCTCCATCTAACTTATTTCACTTGGCATTAATACCCTCAAGATCCATCTGTGTTGTTGCAATTAGCAGGATCCTACATAATGTACATCTTTAATATGCCATTCCAAAACTCAAAATGTAACTGACATTGAGACATTTTCCAGCTGAACACCTATACTGAATTTGGTAGCATGTTAATTTTAACATGCTACTTTCAGAGAGACGTTTTACAAAAAGGAGCCATAAACACTTTATGGTTTTGTTTAATGTATATTTAATATATATTTGTGCATTTTAGGAGCAGATTTGTTTCTAATGAGGTTTTGTATTTCTTTTAATTCATAAATACTTTTGTTGTTTTCTTTTGCGTGTTAAGTGATACTTTGTGAATTTCTCAAACAGACATTTTTCAAATACAATGTCTCAATGGATACATCATCTCAAGAGCTTTTCTTAACGGCTTACCACTAAGGATCTCACCACTACATTCTTCTGTCCATATTATACTTCACCCCACCTTTGTTCTAACAATTATCAACAATTTTTACACCTGTACACATGATTTTCTCTCCATTTTATTAATAGATTCTGAGTTGTTTGAGGGTGGGGTATGTCTCATTTGTAGTTGCTCAAATAATGTTTTTGGAATAAAATGATAAAGTAGGAAATGATATTTAAAAGACTTCATTTATAATGCTGTTAAAAAAATTACCAGCTGAATAAAGAATTCTAACTTTCCCAAAACCTGTGTCTGATGAATATCAAATTCTTCATATGGGCTAGCAACAAAGTCTTTTCATATATTGACATTAATACATCTATATAACATGCCACAGAGAAGGCAATGGCACCCCACTCCAGTACTCTTGCCTGGAAAATCCCATGGGCGGAGGAGCCTGGTAGGCTGCAGTCCATGGGGTGGCTAAGAGTCGGACACGACTGAGTGACTTCCCTTTCACTTTTCACTTTCCTGCATTGGAGAAGGAAATGGCAACCCACTCCAGTGTTCTTGCCTGGAGAATCCCAGGGACGGGGGAGCCTGGTGGGCTGCCGTCTATGGGGTCTCAAAGAGTCGAACACGACTGAAGCAACTTAGCATACCATGCCACAGGACTCTTACACAAGAATCTAGCTGAGAAAGTCTTTTATAAAATAGAAAATACTATAAAATGTAGTGCTTCATAGAAGAAATTAGAAGAACAGAGATAGTTGTCACCATCATTATGAATGATTTGTTCTAGCGAGACATTCAGTGCTCAAATCATCCAGGCTTCTTATTTATTCTCAGATTTATACTTAGAATACTTATTCATTTCCTTACTTATACTGATGTCTTTAGTTTGGGGGCTTCTGCAATGGCTCAGTGGTAAAGAATCTACCTGACAAGCAGGAGATGAGGGTTCAGTCCCTGGGTAGGGGACGATCCCCTGGAGAAGGAAATAGCAACCCACTCCAGTGTTTTGCTGGGAAATCCCATGGACAGAAGGAGCCTGGCAGCCTACAGTCCATGAAATCTCAAAAGAGTTGGCTACAAATTAGCTAGTAAACAACAAGCTTGCTTTAAATCCTTTCATGGAATCCTTTAGCAGTGACTTCACACAATATTATGATCATTCTTTGTCATTATTGTGTTTGATACATTGAATCCACTTGCTTGCTTTTGGTGTGTATATGTGTGTGTGCTCAGTTGTTCAGTCGTGTCTGACTCTTTGCAGCCACATGGGCTGTAGCCCGCCAGGCTCCTCTGTCCATGGGGTTTTCCAGGCAAGAATACTGGAGTGGGTTGCCATTTCCCCCTCTAGGGGATCTTCCCGACCCAGGGATTGAACATGCATCTCCTGTGTCTCCTGCATTGGCAGGCAGGTTCTTTACCACTGAGCCGTCTGGGAAGCAACCACCTAAAAATTTGTTTCAGTGTTGTTGGAATCATTAATTAAATTGCACTGCACATACCTGGTTTAGACATGTAAAGCAAATAGGCCAATTGAACTTTAAATTATTAGAATAAAAGAAAAATAAAAACCTGACTTGAGAAGATTCATCTTAATATCTTAGACTGTTGATTATTTCTGCCACCTAGTTCCCTAAGTTGTCTCTGTGGTTTCCAAGTCAGTTCTTCAGCTTTTTAAAGAAGTCTTTAATGTACCTGAACCAGTACATACTTTTCTGACAAATCTCCCCTTGATATAAGTTAATTTAGATTATGTGTAAGAGAAAAACCCTGATGCTTGGTCCATACAGCTGTTAGTATCATGATTGTTTTTGCCTAATTAAAAGGAATGGTTGGCATGTGTGTGATTTTTAACTCCTTTTGAATACTCAAAAAGACTTTTACATTGCATTTTCTTTTTTATATGTGTGTACTTAGGTAATACTGAATGAATAATTTATGAATAAATGATGTCTGATTGAAGTGGAAATAGCAGAAACATGAACTTTAAATTTTATGATATATTTCCTCTGGCATTTAAGTTATAATATCCACTTGCATTCATGCTGTTAAAGAGAATGACTCAAAATAGCACAATTGAAGGGAGATTACATTCACACTTCTACACTTTCCATATTTAATAATAATCAGGGACAAAATCATTGTTTTCCAAAGTCATACCTAAGTAGTAGGGGATTTATGATTCATTCCTCTTGGGTTTAGAAATTACTTCAATTTCCAACTAATTCATAATAAGATCACTGTTTTTTTGAGCCACAAAATTAACAGTATTTAAGTCAGAATTCTGAAGACTTTTTCCAACCAAAATGATATCCAGTTGTATTTCATTGTCCAATTAGACTTTATTTTAGCTTTTGATATTTTTCATGGGTAATATTTTGTTGTCTCTATTTGGTGATGACCTGCGTGTGTATGAGGAAAAAGGGAAACATAAATTATCATCTTGTAGTTATGTTTATAGACTATGAGCAACAAAAGGCACCAGGAAAAGGTAATAATATCATCTCTAGGCATGAATTCAGAAAACAAAGTGAAATTTGGCTGAAGATTACATAGGCAACATTTTGTGGCCTTTTTAATGATCTGATTTGGGAATGCTCAAATATTTTTTTTTCTCTTGAAGACATACATGAAAAAATGCCGCTCAGCTTATGGAGAGCTTAGAGAAAATTTCCAAGATTTTGTTTGTTGTCTGTGCCTATTTTATACTTGCATTGAATTATAGCCATATTGTGTTTATTTATGTTATGATTATTAGTATCATTATTTTAAATTTGTGTCTTGCTGCTTGAAGGCTTCCTCTTGATTGGTACAGTATGACAACAGGTAATAGATACAATAGCAGTAAAACAGTCATCATCACTGCTGGGATGAGAAACCCCTCCTCTTTGCTTTTTTTAACCTCCCTCAGCTGGAAAGTTTTGACATCTGCTGGTTTGGGATATGGCTGAGCAGCTGTCAGCAGTGGGGTAGCTGTTTTCAGCAGCAGTTGGCGGGATGGCAGGGTGCCAGCTTGTACCATCTGTGCGCCTGACATTTCATTCTAATTAACAGTAGGGTTAATTGTTCTGGCAGGCTCAAATGTAGTGTCTAACATTACCCAAGGGAAGCATGTACAAGTGCAGGAGTGGCAGGGAGCTGGGGACAGCATCACTAACAAACCCATCGAGGCAGAGTGGTTAACAACTACTGGTGATTTTACTAGCTGGCCACATGCAATAAGGCGGAGGTATTTTTTATTCTGATGAATTATGCCAAGCCTGTAATGATGTAGAAGGAATCAAGCTTAGAAAGGCTGAGACTGCTGCCTTAGGGCAATTGTGAGGGAACAATTTGCATGTTATTACTGCATATTCATACCTAATTGTGTTAGGCTTTGCTAATAGAGCAGAATGACAGTATGAAAAATCGAGCAACTGCCCTAGAAGCAACAAAGCCAATGTTTTTTTCTTCCTACACTATGAGTGCTGAATGATCATTTAGACATTTAGTTGCTCGATATGACAAGCCTACCATTTGTTAGTTTGACATAGTATAATTTATAAAGCCCTATTCTAATTTTACTTTTAGTTTATTCTTCTCATTTTATACAATATTCATGATAGCAATTTGAATGGGGATATTCATAGCTATTGTGAGTAGTTGTGATTCAAATAAAACTATATTTTGTATGAAGCATTACCATTGTTTCATGATGTATTAATTTTAACGTTTAAATCGCTTTTTCATATGTTAATACAACATAAACCAAGAGTTGATGAGAATTCCTTATTATAGCCATGCTTATTCACATTGCTATAGTTAATGTCTCAACATTTCCATTATATAAAGACCTATTTTTAGTGTGGCTTGGACAAAGAAATTGTCAGGTAGTACAAAGCCAAAAGTCTGCTGTTTTAGAAAAGTGACTAGGTGCGGATTCCCTGAACTAGTATCTGATTCTGTCTTCTAAGCAGATAACATTCTTAAGAAATCTCAAGCACAGTGCTACATTTTTTATGTTAGCCCACAATGGCTTTTGAAATCTTTTTATGAAATCTCAGAGAAGACAAAGAATTGGAAAATGTAGCTTTAGAAATCTACATTTAAAGACCGGTAAGATCTATCTTCATTTTAATTTTTCTTCTTTTAGATTTGTAAGGCCATACTTATATCATCAAGTTGTCCCAATCTGATACTTGAATATCCGTTCAATTCAAATTAGGAGCCAGCTTTCACACTATATTGCTGCTCTGAGTGCAAAATGTTGTAGATTATGTTAATGAGTTAAGAGTTTCAGTAGCTTTCCTGGTTAAATGATAGCACAATGAAATTTTTTTTTTGTAGTATATTTTTGGTAATTTCTACTTTTTCAATGTCTAACAAATTTTGTTCATAATATATTTTAATCTTCTATTATATGGAGTGTTCAAAATAAGTCAAACTTTGCCCTATGTTAAGCTTGCTCTGTGTTTCTTTTCCTTTTTTGTCTAAAACACAACTATTTTCCAAAATAAATGTGGTTGCTTAAATAATATACAGTGTAAAATCTTTCTTAGCTTGTAGTTAAATTCCAAACCATGGAATTATATAAATACTACATATTTTCAGCTTAATTATGTAGTAAAATATTAGAGAACTGTAATTCAAACAGTATATGGTATGGCTCAGTTAATTTATGAGACCCTAAATTTTGGCTATTGGTTGGTAATTTCATGGCTTCAAACATAGAAATTTAGTCCCCCACATAAGATGTGTTCTATATTTGTACATTTCCTAGTTAGAGGATAAATAGAGACTTTTGTTAAGTATATGAGTCATCTTTTAGCCTGAGTGTGTTTTTGTCAAAGTTTTGTATGTCTTTTTTTTTTTTAAAGGATAAAAAACATTATTTTGGAAACATTCAATTAATAATCATAAAACATTTTAGTTGAAATAAGCCTAATTAGATTTCATAGGATATAAATCTAACTGTTCTCAAAGACATGAAGTTGCATCAGACTGTTATTTTTTTTCCCCTAATCCTAACTTTCAAAAGGTAAAGAGAAGTAGAATAATACAAAACAAAAATACCAAAAGAAATGAAAACCCAGTGGTCTGTGTTCGATCTATATTATCCAGGGGTTCTATGCTATAGCAGAGTATGTGTCAGATCACAGAAATAGCAATAACTTTATAGTGTTTTAGCAAATTCATTCTGTACCAATTGTCACTTAAAGGACTAGAGCCTTGTTATCTTCTAAAGCTGTCTGTTCCATACTTGAACATCCTTAACTTGTAAGGCAGTGAGATATTTAAAATGATTTTCTTTAAAACCAGAATAAAGTACTTGAGTCACATACTTGAGTAAGAATTATTTTTTATTCCATAAATCAATAAACTGTAAATATAACCAATATGGCTAAATTTTGTGAGGTATTATTTGTGAGGCAAAACCTTTGCTTCATGTAACTCTACCTCTGTTTTATAACTGAATCTTCCAAGTGGAAATGTATGGAGCCATTTAATTGAGGAAAGAAAAGCACTAACCTAAAAATAATAAATGTGCCTCTTTTTGATTTTTGAACCCAAATCTTGATTCATTCCCTAAAGTTTCCTTTGTCGTTACATGTATCATTATTATCAACGTTCAGGAGATATTTGTACTTGTTTATCTTCCCATTTTCTTTTGGCGGCAGCTCTACGACCAAAGGCTCAATGAATGCTGTCCCCATCTCTTCAGGAAATACAAATGAAATAAAAACAACATTTACTGAATGACTGCTGTGTACCAAGAATGATTTTAAAACTTTGCATGTCTTACCTTATTGAACCTTTACAACAACTCTTTATTGAGTAGGGACATGACTTTCTGCATTTTTTGGAAGAGAAAACTGAGGTTTAGAGAGCAGTGAGGACTTGCCTATGATCATACAGCTAGTTGGAGAGGAGCCAGAATTACATCTGGAGCAAGTTTTCTTAATCTCTGCAGGAGATGCACCATCCAAACAGACAAGGAAGACACAGAAAGAGGAAAATATAAATGCATGAGAAAACACTTTAAGAAATAAATTTATATAGTTAACCTAAACTATTAAAAGCCTGTTTTGTTTATTGTAGAGAGAATGGTAGCTGAGGAATCACTTGTTCAAAAAGTCAGAGGATTATAAACCAAAGCTTTCTAGTTTACAGCATGCCCAGATCTGGAAATTTGCTAAAGAGATTATTGAGTGTCCTTTCAGTGGAAAACTAGGCACTTCTCATGGTACATTATGGGGACTATTTTATTGTAAAGAAATGTACATATTTGATAAATTGTCTATTGACTAAGCTATTCTATAACTCAGTAGGGATAGAGTAGAAAACTAATAGCGATGGAAAGAATTTTTGTCCATAGTAATGCAAACAAATTTAGTCTGGTAGAGAAATGATTATCAACCTTTAAAACTCCAAATATTATGTTTTGTTATCTAACATTAACAACATCACATTTAAGAAATTTTATTTTAACAAGTTTTGCATTAATTCACAAATTAAATTCATTTCAATATTCTTGGCTGCCTATATATACATCTGTTTTTCAAATACTTTTTTGAGCTAGTCTTTTTAATATCTTACTGAAGCCTTCGTTACTTAATAGGCAGACTAAAATTTTTGGCACATGTTCATTTATTATTTACATGAGAGTTATGTTTGTAATTTTTTTGGAAATTATACTTTGGTAAACATTTTAGGGTTAAAACAAAAAAAAAGCAAAATTACTAAATTTTACCGAGTGCCTGTTATAAGTTCAGGATTGGTTAAACCCTTTTCACATATTAGCTATTTTAGTCTTCCTAATAACTCTACTTGGTAAAATAAGTGATTTACTCATTTTACAAATGATGAAGATAAGAATGATTAAATAATAGCTTGCATGCCCTGTGCTTGATCTAGGAAGTGAGGGAAGTGGTCTGAGTCTGTGTGACCACAGAGTCTTTGATTCCTTCTCTAGGATAAGGCTTTTTATTCCTATATTTGGAAATTGAAGAGTATATCATTCTACAAGGAAACATTTATATTTATTTAAAATTATCTATTTTAGTATATATCATCTAGTTCTCAAATATTTTCTAAATTTCAGCAATTTTTTTTCCTTCCAAGCTAATTTAACAGATACTATCTAATACTAACTGAATGTTTCCTATTGGAAGTATTTTAGTTCCAGGAAAGTGAAAACACTATTGAGAATTTATTATCAGTTCTAGACATATGTTTATGAGGATACTTTCAGTTGGCAATAGATAGACAGGTGAAGCTTATGTGAGTATCTGTTTTATTCAGTTATTTTCATTTTTAAAATAATTATGTATATTTTTATAGCTTAACTTTTTATGTCTTTCAAAAGATTTTGACTATTTGATGACATTCTAAAATCCAGGTGATGATGAGTTCAATGTTGGAATTGATGATGGCATTCGAATGACCATATTAATGGTAGGACCAGCCTTAAGGTTCTATTGATCTTTTTTGTTTTTGTTTTTTTCCATTAGCCTTTACTTCGATGACCCCTAGATTTTCTGGTTGTTTGAAGCTCATTCTCTTTGTATTACCTGGGAAGGACTCATGGGAACAATAGTCCACAAACTCTTGCATTTCATAACAAGCTGTCTGAGGTTATACTTAAAGACCAGCTTGGCTTGGTTATAAAATGTGCAGACTCTATTTTATTTTCCTCAGCATTTAAAATGTGTTACTCCATTAACTTCTATCAGATTTTCTAACCTATAATATTATTTTATTTTATAGTTTCTACATTTTTTATGTTCTCTAAGGTAATTTTGAAATATTAAATTATAGTTTTTACTTCCTTTGTAGGCATGATTTACTAGTTGACTTTCATTTTTTTAATGGGGAGCATTATAATTATTTTACAACTTACAAATGAAAATTTGGAATCAATGCAATGCTTTTATCTTGTTCACTTTTAAAATAAAAGTAGCACATGATTGCACTTTCAGAAAGAAGTATTGGGTCATGATTTCTTTAGTTCATGCTTCTAGAGATTCATTTTCACAAAGTGATGAAAACAATACAACTCTGTGATTTCCTCTTTGTTTTATTTTGCTTAAAGAGAGGTTGAGTATCTGATAGACCTTCCTTTTCTGTGTTCCCTTACTATTTGTAGAAAATTTTAATATTTATTATTTTCTAATTATGTTATAAAGATGAGTAAAATGTGGTCTAATGTGTCCTTCATATTGGTCTACAAGTGTTTTCAAATTGTGTATGACATTTCTACATAAATTCTACACATTTCCACATAAATATTCTCCACCAAAATTTGTATTACCACTGAAAAACGATGATTGTTCCTTTTGAATTTTTAAACTAAATTTATGCTGTTGTTTAGTTGTTAAGTTGTTTCTGATTCTGTGACCTCATGCCCTGCAGCACACCAGGCCTCTCTGTCCCTCACCATCTCCTGGAGTTCACCCAAGTTCATGTCCATTGAATCAATGATGTCATCCAACCATCTCAAATTATAACAGAATTCATCATAATTTTACATGCTTAAGGTATAGCCTAATAAGCTTCTGACATTTCTAGTTTTATTACATGAATTTGTTGAAAGAATCCAATCAATTTTGGAAGTAACATATCTTTTATTTGAAGTATTTAATAGCACATATACAAATAAGAACATTAAACTGTAAAATTATTTTAATATTAGATCTAATGCTAATAGAAATTGATTAACTTTTCAATTGCATGGAAGAAAACTTGAAGATGAGTGAACTTAATGTAAGAACAACCATTTGATCTAAATGAAAAGTCATGTTTCACAGGGAGGTTTAAAAACATACTTCTTGTGGCTTCTTCATTAAACTGTAGTCTTCAGCATGGTCTTCTTAAAATAACTTCTAACCTGGAAAAAAATGCTGCTGGTTCTATGGCAAATTTGTGTGTTTTGGTTTTCATGTAATTATGATATTCTTAGGGCTGTATGTTGAATAACATATAGCCATAAATATTTTGTGGAAGTTGTATATTTATCATCAACCTTTTGGGATACATAAATTCTATATTTAATATTCCCTTATGCATAAACATTCATAGTTTTGAGCTCATTTTCATCAAAAGGGATTATTTACAAAAAATAAAAGTTATATACTGCCATCATACAATAAATGACAAGGCACTCCAAGTATGGGATGCATGCCTGTATATCTCTGTATCTTGCAAATACATGCTATAGTTTCCTGAAACACACAGGGACCACATCAACTGGCAACACTGCACATCTTTCAGGCCAAAGCACAGTTCACCAACTGGCAGTCTGATAGTGTGATCTATCTTCTAGGGCAAATCATAAGATATGACGAGGCAGGCTGGTATATACATGGCTTGCAAAAGCACCCAGCAGCAAATAATTCTCTTATCATCTCTAGAGGTTGTGAAGAGCCTTTAGCTACTGTTCTCAGAGCACACTTTTAGTAAATCCCCTGTGTGTTTTCACATATATTTTCCTAATATGTGTTATCAGTTACATGGTATCTGGGAAGAATTAGGCAAAGCTACTTAACTCAATTCATTTCATATGCATCTCACACAACACTAGACTGACTGTGGAAGATTCTGAAAGGAAAACAGATATCACATCCTTACTTAATTTACTGCAAATATTGGGAATTATTAAGACATGAAAAAAGCAAATAAACAAGATTTTTCCTAAGCCAGATGGAACATCAGAACAACAAGTGTAAGCTGGGATATTCCTTTTTGAACCAAATGACAAGTGTGGTCATCATATCATGTACCCTATTCCTCTATATGCCTGGTTCTGTTTCTGGGCTTCCCATTTGCTTCTGGATGATTGCCTGAACCAATAGCCTGAACAGAAACTGTCACTGTGTCTGTTCCATCCAGGAGTTCAGCTGTCTTGGGTGTCTGTCCTGATTCCTTTTGAGATTCTGGTTTATAGAAATGTTATCTTGGTTTTGAGGCCAAGCAAATGTTTTTAAAAATTTATCAATTATTACTATGTATTTGGGACATGGGAATATGTTAAAACACAACTATCTGCCACTTTGAGTAGATGTCTCAAAGTTTATTTTCAGTGAAAAATCCTTATTTTTCTCATTCTATAATGTCACATATAGAACATAACTTTTTTCTATATTAATATAACTTAATCAAACAAAATAATTATTAAATCCTCATCTTTAATTAAGAAAGACATCAATAAAGTTTCTAACATCAATTAAAAATTAAACAGAATATAAACAAAATTATTGATTTGAAAGAATTATACTAAAATGGAACTAAATTTGAATTTGACTATTTTTATTTCCATATTTGTACAACTTTTTTTTGGAATAGTAATAATTCCAGTTGCAGCAAAGCTAATCTGTAACTTTTTTTACCAGCATATAACTGGAGATTTAATTTTTATTCTTACTTCACACTAAGTATTCATATCTCTTGTGATCATATTAAACATACTAAATATGAATATATATCAACTAGTAAACAGAGTTATATGAGCAAAATAATAATTGGAAACCAAATTGTTAATAAATTGTGGTTTACTTTTTTGAAGAATTTTGTTATGGAATACTTCAGAATAAAGTGATTATAGATTTGAATAATTTACATTATATAAAGAAGAACATATTAGTTTTTAAATAATTAATTCCACATTTATGCTTTTTCCCTATTAATAATGGAAACAAAATTTGCATATAATCCTCAATTTACAGATTTTAAAAAATATTATATTTATGGGATGTCTTGGAGGTGTTTAAACAAGTTCAACCAGTCCATCCTAAAGGAGATCAGTCCTGGGCGTTCATTGGAAGGACTGATATTGAAGCTGAAACTCCAATACTTTGGCCACCTGATGCGCAGAGCTGACTCATTTGAAAAGACTCTGATGCTGGGAAAGATTGAGGGCAGGAGGAAAAGGGGACGACAGAAGATGAATGAGATGGTTAGATGGCATCATTGACTCTATAGACATGAGTTTTGGTAAAGTCTGGGAATTGGTGATGGACAGGGAGGCCTGGCGTGCTGTGATTCATGGGGTTGCAAAGAGTTGGACACGACTGAGCAACTGAACTGACTGAACTGAATAGGTTTTGAAGGATTTGAATGTGTACCATTTGACTACAGTAAATAAGCTCAGTCTCTCACTTTATATAGTTAAATAGAATACTTTTTATGATTGAATTTAAAAAATTGCGTATGATACAAAGGCATTCTCCCTGAGCAACTAATAATGTCCTGAATTGAGAATGTTCAGATTAACAGCAATTATTTTGGCTTGAAAATAGTGTTCTGGGTACGAGAACAATAGGAAGGTAGGAAATAGGAAAGAAATAGGAGATCAGTTGTGGAAGACATCAAATGTTTCACAGAGGCTTTCGGCCTTTATTCTATAGACCAATGGAAGGAAGAACAGATTTTGTATTTAAGTGAACATCATGATCAAATTTGTGCTTCAATGAGATAAATATGCTGGAAAAGCAAGTTGAAAGATAATTTGGAAAGCTATTGTTTCAAAAGAGGTAATGAGTGTGGTGTCTGTGAAAATAAAGAAGAGGGAGTAGATAGAAAAATATTGTGGCATTAAAATGAGAAAGTGAATGAGAGGCCTCATAAAGGGAATTTTTTTTTTATAAAAGAAGAAAAAATTGATTTTTGAGCCTGGGTGATGGAAAATTGATGATGTTAACAAGAAAAATCAGCAGCAAATATAAGTATAGTCACAGAATGAAGATGATGCATTCAGTTGTTTAATTTGTGGTATTGGCAGGACATACAGGTGATTGCCATTAAGCAGTTGGAAATATGACTGCATATTTGTTTCTTCAAATGAACACTTGCAAAAGCAATCCAAAGCTTCCCTTGAAATCCAAAAGAAAATTACATTACCATCACTGTTGGGAAACCTAATCAAAATGTAATTTGCAAAATACGTATTTTGCAATGTCCTTTGCATTCTTCTCTAAATTCTAATACAAAGGACTCACTGTATATTCAATAAATACATGGGAAGCTTGATGGTCTAGTTAGGATTTAGCATATGTACCACCATAGCCTAGCTTTATTGCCAGGCACGGAGACTGTTTAAATTCAGGGCCTATCACAATGCCTGGAATTTGGGAGATCCTCATGGATGAGAATGAAAGGACCAATGGATCAATGAGCACATTTTTGATTTTATGATAGGTTGGGAGTTATTAGTGTTTCCTCTTTTGGTACAGTGTTATAGAAAATCTGATGGGGATACGTGATGAAAGTTTTTGGGGAAAAGTTACATTGCTTAAATATAACTAGAATGCCTTTGGTTGGACAGATTGAATTATGCAAGATGTTTATGGCTATCTGCATACTCATGAAGCAATAATCTTTAAAACTATTTGAAACATAGGGGGAAAATGGTATTTCTTAGTAAAATATGAAGTTATAATTATTGCTATTAGAATTAGGAATTTCCTCAAGATAATTGTTGATGTCATTCATGTCCATCTGTATAGGGTAATTTCTATTTGCCAATGACAACTGGAAACACTGCCAACATGTTTTTAAAGAGTATATGATTTAATGCATTTCTGTCTGATTACAGGAGATTGTCAGAAGAGACTGTACTCAATCCTTTGTATTCTTTGGGTCTCTAGTCCATCCTGCTTTTTGGTCATTGGAATCCATTTTTAATGCTTGACTGTAGGATCATAAATCTAATAGTAAGTCTCATGATCTAAAAAGCAGTTGTGAGATTTCCCTGGTTGTCCAGTGGTTAAGACTTCACTTTCCAATGCAGAGAGTACGAATTTGATCCCTGATCAGGGGGGCTAAGATTCTACATACCTTGTGGCCAAAAAACCAAGACATAACAGAAAAACAACATCATAACAAATTCACTAAAGACTTTAAAAAAATGACCCACATAAAATCTTAAAAAAAAACAACATATGCTTTAAAGGAAAAGTAAAAAGCGATTGCAAATCAAGAGAAGGAAATGGCAGTAATTTATAAGATCTAATGCTATGTTATACCAATACTTTCTATTGTGAGAGTATTGTGGGTTGAATTGTGTCTCCTCCTCCCAAAAAGATATGTTGAAGTCCTTACCACCAGTACCTCAGAATGTGCTCTTATGTGGGAATAGGTTTGTTGCAGACATAATCTGTTAAAATCAGGGTACATTGGAGTGGGGCCCACTGAGTCATCTGGGGGGGCCCTAGTCCTTAAAATTGTGAGATAATATATTTCCGTTCTGACTTATTTTAAGTCAATTGCTTTGTGGTGCTTTTTTAGAAGAGCTTTGGGGAATTAATACAAAGAGCTAAATATATTGTAGGGTATATCATACCCTTGTTTTTAGTCCGTTAACTGTTTCTATTACATTTTCAAAGAGGTGACAGCTGCATATGAGTGGACGCATACTTGTACATTCAGAATTTCCTATATTTTGGGAAACTATGAATCAAATACCTTACTAAGATTCTAACAATGTCTCAACATTTATTTCCAGGTATGTTTTATCACTTCCATCTTCTATTTGTTTTTAAAAGGTGAAACTACTGTTAAGAACTACATACCAAGTTATAATTTCTATGAATCATTTAATGCATTGGAGACTAGGCCCAAGAAGATTGCATATTAAATTTGGTTTAAGCAGGTTGATGATAGTTTTTGAAAGAAATGACTTTGTGGATTTTTCTGAAATAATGGGAACCCATCATGTATTATGAAAAAGTGACATATTTGTTACTCTTCATACTCTTTAGTTATTAAATAAAGTCTTTTGACATGAAAAACTTAATTATTAATTCTTTTCTTGCTTGTATTTTGAGATATATTTATTAATTTTTATTTCTTTGAGGTATACAACTTCAAGTAATTGTTTTTTAGGAATTTTTTTTAGTAAGATATTTCTATTGACCATCAGAATATCCATTGAATATTTCCCTTATGTTTAATTTGCTGATATATAAATATAAACCTCACTTTTACAGATTTTATATTGGAGTTAGAACTAGTATAGATTTGGGCTTTCCTGATGGCTCACTGGTAAAGAATCCGCCTGTAATGCAGGAGATGCAGGTTCAATCCCTGGTCAGGAAGATCCCCTGGAGAAAGGAGATGGCAATGCACTCTAGTACTCTTGCCGGGAAAATCGCAATCCCTGGTGTTGCAAAAGAATTGGACATGATTTGGTGACTAAACAACAGCATCAATAATCAACAACCTGTTAATAAGCAATATCATTTATCATTTTAATATTTTTTAATTCCTGTTTCATCTTGTTTTATGGACAAGATTTCTGTTTCCCTGTGACTGTTTCCCTATTCACTGCTAGCTTTAGTAGAAAAATAAAACTGTCTATTTCAAGATTTTCTATAACTAAACTAGAAATTTCTTATGCCTGCCAATAACATGTTCCTATCTACAATTATTTCTGGCTAGATATTTCTATTCTAGATACTTAATGCTATTGCAAATGATAAAGAGCTACTGCTTCAATTCCCCTACCTTTGTAGATGGAAATTTTTAAAGAATTTGGAAACACATTAAGTGTAGAAACTATGGTGTCATGTCCTGTGAAGACCATTGATCACTCCTCTGTAAGAGAAAGCATATTGATTCCTTTCCATATTGTAGGTGTGTGTGTCTGTGTGTGCGTATGAATAACTGAGGTGGTCAGTTTCTCACTCACACAAAAGTACTGAATGAAATATTCTTTTTTCTAAAAAGGGAAGGTACTGATGATTTTGATACATTTTGAAGGTCAGTAATGTTCAGCATAGAGCAATATGTGGAGAACAATAGCTCCTTAGAGAGTGGAAAACATGGTACTCTCATTATCCATAATCTCAGCTGGTCACCATAGTAACAGCATTTTATTTTCCAAGATGCAAGCCTTTATAGTTCTGTAGAATCCACTTCCTAGGCCTCCAGACACATCAGCGGCATCTAGTGGTGAGACCTCTGTTGAAATATTTGCGCTTTACCGCCTGCTGTGTTATGTTGAAAACTGATGGTCTGCACATGTGCCTAACTATGTCTGTATTTTTCACTCATCATGATGGGTGACTATAATTTTACGGAAAAATATTTGTGGATTTCCAGCAAAAAAAAAAAAAAAGGTGAAAATGTAAGCAAAAAGAAACTTTGCTAATACTCTTATTAGAATTTTGCAAGGGAACTGGGGAGTATAGAGGCATGTATTTTTTCCAAACATAGGGGGAAGTTGGAAAGGTTTCGTTTCCAGATGATGAAATGGTTGCTCAGAGAATACATAGAACTACCTTCCAGAATCTCTGAGGGATGAATTTATTAAAGATTCAAGGAGATTATTAATGAATTCTGGGAGGAATTAAATCTTGTTTACCCACTTTTATTTTCTGATAATGTATCTATTCTTTACTATGCAATTTTTAGAAACCTATGTATTGGTAGTTGTTATGTAAATCAGATACGTACCAGACTTTAACCCAATCTCAGCGTAAATGGACGAAATTCATAAATTCTATTTAGTCTCCAGGGACATAGGGTAGGGTTTTGGAAAATGCATGGATGTTGGATTGAGACCCAAATGTAGTCTTGCTTCTGTCACTTCATGGAATTTGGAGCAAAAGCTATAGCTGTGGTCCTCCTCTTGGCTGCATTTTAGAAGAAAATGTCAGGCAATACCAAACTCCATCTTGGACTAGTTGAAGCAGAATCTTTGGGAATACAGCCAGAGCATAATCTGAAAAAGGAATCTGAGGAACCAGACCTCAGAGTCTCCTGAGCTTTGTAATAACAATAGTCACTGGTATGACTTGAACCTTCTTCCCAGGGCCACTGACCATCAGCATCAATTGGGAGCTTGTTACAAATTAACACACATTTCAATTGGAGAAACAATGAAAGCCCATAGAGATTCTAATTCAGAAAATCTAGGATGAGCCTTGGAATCTGTGTTTTTTAAAACAGATGTTTCTGTGGTGCTTAACTTCCTGTTGTAATAGAGGCTCTTACCTGGAAGTTACCTGGAGGATTAAATAAAAACACTTATGGCATCTGGTTCCATTACTTCATGGGAAATAGATGGGGAAACAGTGGAAACAGTGTCAGACTTTATTTTTCTGGGCTCCAAAATCACTGCAGATGGTGACTGCAGCCATGAAATTAAAAGAGGCTTACTCCTTGGAAGGAAAGTTATGACCAACCTAGATAGCATGTTCAAAAGCAGAGACATTACTTTGCCAACAAAGGTCCGTCTAGTCAAGGCTATGGTTTTTCCTGTGGTCATGTATGGATATGAGAGTTGGACTGTGAAGAAGGCTGAGCGCCGAAGAATTGATGCTTTTGAACTGTGGTGTTGGAGGACTCTTGAAGAGTCCCTTGGACTGCAAGGAGATCCAACCAGTCCATTCTGAAGGAGATCAGCCCTGGGATTTCTTTGGAAGGAATGATGCTAAAGCTGAAACTCCAGTACTTTGGCCACCTCATGCGAAGAATTGACTCATTGGAAAATACCCTGATGCTGGGAGGGATTGTGGGCAGGAGGAGAAGGGGACGACAGAGGATGAGGTGGCTGGATGGCATCACTGACTCGATGGACGTGTGTCTGAGTGAACTCCAGGAGTTGGTGATGGACAGGGAGGCCTGGTGTGCTGCGATTCATGGGGTTGTAGAGTTGGACACGACTGAGCGACTGAACTGAACTGATCTGAACTATTGCTCCTTTTTTCATGAAGTTAACTCATATTTCCTGATTACCTCATATGTCCCAAGTCCTATAACAGAGATTCATGAGCGAGTTGATGTGAGTAATATACAGGGTTAAAATCAGCTTGGAAATAAATACTGGAGAGGGTGTGGAGAAAAGGGAGCCCTCTTACATTTTTGGTGGAAATGTAAATTGATATAGCCACTATGGAGAACCATATGGAGATTCCTTGAAAAACAAGAAATAAAACTGCCATAAGATCCCACAATCCCATTACTGGGCATATACCCTGAGGAAAACATAATTTGCTCAAACTCATGTCCTTTGAGCCCGTGATGATTATTCAGCCATTTCATTCTCTGTCATCTCCTTCTCCTCCTTCCCTCAGTCTTTCCCAGCATTGGGGTCTTTTCCAGTGAGTCAGCTCTTCCCATTAGGTGGCCAAAGCATTGGAACTTTAGCTTCAGCATCAGTTCTTCCAGAATGAATATTCAGGGTTGATTTCCTTTAGGATGGACTACTCATCCTTACATTTCAGTTTCACACTTCCTTAGAGAAGACTTCCTGACTTCTTTAACTAGATCGAATCCTTCTGTTATATGTCTTATATCATTTCCTTTTATTTGTAATTACTGAAGTTATTATTTTATATGTATTTGTGTGAATGTTTTATTAATGGCAGTTTTGTCAATCTCTCCAACTATACTGTAGAGGTACTAGAGAGTAAGGACTGTGTCTGTATTTTTATTATTCTTATATCACTTAGGACAGTGACTGAAATATATTTAACATAGTACCTTAAATAATGGGGCTTCCCAGATGACTCAGTGGTTAAGAATTTGCAAACAGGAGACAAAGGAGACTTGAGTTCAATCCCTAGGCTGAAAGATCCCTTAGAGGAGGGCATGGCAACCCACTCCAGTATTCTTGCTTGGAAAATCTCATGGACAGAGAAGGCTGGGGGGGTACAATTCCTGAGGTCGCAAAGTCAGACACGACTGAGAGACGCAGTAGGCATCAGGCAGGTAGAGCTAACTTGCCTAGGTAAAGTCTTCTGGGAACATGCCTCAGATCTCTCATGCTAAGCTTTTTTCTCCTTTGACTATTTGCCTGAAGTCTCCTTGCCTGTTTTTTCTTCTCGGTGCTTGGTCAACTCACCAGTTTACAACGAATTGGAGTACTATCGTTCTTACGAAATGTCTAAGATGGGCTTCTCAAATTTGAATGTGCATATAAATCACAAGATCTGGGCATCTGCTAAAATGCAGATTCTGGTGCAATAGGTTTGGAGTAGAGTCTGAGTCTCTGAATTTCTAACAAAGCAACCATGTTGGTGGTCACTGAAGAGTTCCATCTTATCTGTGCTTTAGTAGCCCCTTTATCTACAGAATCTCTTATTTTTGTATAACTTCTACTTTTATAGTGCTAAGTCACTTCAGTCATGTCCAAGTCTTTGTAACCTATGGACTGTAGCCTGCTAGGCTCCTCTGTCCATAGAATTTTCCACACAAGAATACTGGAGTGGTTGCATTTCCTTCTCCAGGGGATCTTCCTGACCCAAGGATTGAACCCATGTCTCTTATATCTCTTGCATTGGCAGACCAGTTTTTTTTTACCAGTAGGGACATGTGGGAAACCCCTTACTTTTGTAGAATGCCATTATTTGGTATTAATAGAAATTAATTCATTAAATCATGTGCTCCTTTACATTGTAGTAATTGCACCTGACATATTATTATATTTCTCACAGTACTTAACATACTGCTGGTGTATATTATGAACCCTGTATATATCTGTAGGTTGATTTGTCAGATGGCTCTAACACATTTTTCAAGCTTAGCATCTGGGTTTTCAGAGTTTTGCAGTATCCTGACCCTGAATGAGAACTACTAGTGAGAGAGTCAATTTCTAGGCAGGTTGATAAGAAGTCTGGGGTCACTGAGGAGGAGAAAGGGGTCTGGAGTCCTCAAGGAGGAGGAAAGGACAAACTCCCCCTCACCTATATTCCTTAGTCTTAGTCACATAAAACATTTTTTTTCTTTAAGCCAGAAACTGATCATTACACAACAAACAACTCTGCAAGGACATCTAACCGGTCCATTCTAAAGGAGATCAGCCCTGGGATTTCTTTGGAAGGAATGATGCTGAAGCTGAAACTCCAGTACTTTGGCCACCTCATGCGAAGAATTGACTCATTGGAAAAGACCCTGATGCTGGGAGGGATTGGGGGCAGGAGGAGAAGGGGACGACCGAGGATGAGATGGCTGGATGGCATCACCTACTCAGTGGACGTGAGTCTGAGTGAACTCCGGGAGTTGGTGATGGACAGGGAGGCCTGGCGTGCTGCGATTCATGGGGTCGCAAAGAGTCAAACACGACTGAGTGACTGAACTGAACTGACTGAAGGACTATATATCAACAATGCATCCTGCTTGAGGACAGTTTCTCCTTCCTGAAAACCTTCTGGCTAATCCTGTTATCTTAAAATGTAAATTATGGGAGTGGGTCTAGAAAAATCTTTACAACCTTGAGACATTCTTTTGATTTATTGTAATAACTAATTTAAAAAAGTATATAACTCCCTTGCTTAGACTAGTGAGGGGGGCACTCTTCATCCCCTTCTGATGTCTATGTCAGAAGCGTTCTCTGTCCTTTTTCACTTTAACAAACCTCTGCTACACAAAAGCTCTTGAATGATCAGAGCTTTGGGTCCCTGGTCCCAAAGCTCCATCTTCGGAGATCACGAATCTGACACGTGGTGTTTTCTGAGTGTCAGTAATGCTGTCCTGGCT
Organism: Bos mutus; assembly: GCF_027580195.1. Taxonomy (NCBI): domain Eukaryota; kingdom Metazoa; phylum Chordata; class Mammalia; order Artiodactyla; family Bovidae; genus Bos; species Bos mutus. The sequence goes on along the minus strand of NC_091630.1, from coordinate 41,743,392 downwards.
CTGCTCCTCCCTGGCACAAAATAGCAAGAAGTTCTACATCGCCATGGAAGAATTTTGCAATACTTCTGTGGATGTCTTGTCACATTAGGTCACTGAAAGATGCCATATCTACTAATGCTCAAGGGCACAGAAAATTGAAAAAAAAAATAACTTGTTCCTAAAACTCAGATATTCTTAACTTCCCCTATTATAAACCCAGCTTCTCCATTTCTTCTAGTTTTCAAAGAACAGTGAGATAATGCATCCGGTGATACCTGTCAGTAGCACTTCCCTGTTCATTTTAAGACACAAGCACATTATTTCTGAAGAGCATCAGTGGAGGAACAGTTTCAAGTCTATTTCGTGGTAGTGCTTGACACTAACATTTGATTGATAGCTACAAGCAAGTGGCTATTCTAATTTTCTTACTCTGATGAATTCCATCTCCCCATTTAAATCCCTATTTACCATCCATATACTCTTATTATTTTATTGCCTTACTCTGGATAAAAATGCAGACTAGGAACTATAGCTCTTTCCTTGACTGATTTTAAATAAATTAATCAAAATGGGTAATTGCAAAATCTATAAATTGTATGTGCTGGGGATAAGCATGTTGAAACTTCTCATTAGATGATTGCAAGTTGTGAGTCTGTTGCTGAAGCTGTGTTCATTAGTGATGCAGAGCATCGTATCTGACTGGTCGGGACCACTGTCCAAGTGGATGCTTTGCTTTTGTGATCATTATAATTTTGTATGTATTGGTAAAAAGCTATTGGTATGCAAACTATGAAAGAAATCTAAAGATATTTTTCAGTGTGCTTCAAGTTCTTTGTGAAGCCAGGAGAGTTAATACTAAATATTTGATGAGGTACAATTATTTGAAAGGACTCTAATAAGCCCTTTTAGTCAAAGACTACAGAATTGTGGTGAGTATTTCTTGTTACTGGTTGACAGCATATGTATACTCATAAATTGGTTATTTTGTTGGAAACTTGAGTAGCAAGCCTAGCTGTGCATACTGAGTTATTATACAAATCAAATATGCTTAAAGAGACTAGGTTAGCAGAGTCTCAATTTTAAAAGGGCATGGTTGACTTTTTCTCTTGGTCTTAATTTCTGTATCTCTTTATAATTGATTAATGTTCATTGGTAGAGTAAGTATGAATAATTTATGATTCACATAGCTGCTGGCTTATTAATTGTTTAATTTCAGAGAAAGTAACTATATATTAAGGAAATTCAAGTTGTCACTCTGAGCAGCCAAATGAATTTATGCACTTTGTTACTGCATAGTCAAGAAATAGTGTTTCAGACATACACTCTGTATTTCTTATGGTGCTTAAAAATAAGAATATTAATGAAATGGTAAAGAGATTTTAAAAAGTAGAACAGAGCAAATGACTTGGCATGGCTGAGAACTGTGTGCTCTGGGGTTTCCCCCAACCCCCCTTTAAACATTTCACTCTGCTTCAGTGATTCTATGTAGTGTGCCAACCATAAAATGAAGTTAATTGCTGAATGATGCTTATTCTTTAGGAGAAAACATAATTAAATATAGAAAAGAAAGTTGTAATTAACTTTTGATATGTTAGAATTTCTTTGGAATTTGGGCAAATTGATTTTAATCTTTAGAAATTAAGATAAAAGGCATATAATATGTGATAAATTTGCTTCCTTTAGCAGCATGCCTAGGAAGACATTGCTGTCTTGGAAAAATGCATATTATTTGCATCATGACTCTTGATAAGTAAATTAGCCTCTACATTTATTGCTGAAAACCAAAGGCTGATCTAAATTATATTTAAAATAAATGTTGACCATCTTTGTTTGTTTGGTAGAATATTTTCAAATAAATCTAAAAGGTGAAATCATTATTAAAATGGCTTTCAATGAAGTTGAAGAATACACACTTGAAACTTTCACCTTCCTAGAACACAACTCTTAGGGTTATATTTTGAAAGACAGGATTTTGAGAACTGGTCCATAGATTGATTATGTCCATCTTTAAAATATTTTGGCTGTGTGACAAAAGTCAGTTTCACATTAGGGACTAGGGGCAATACTTTTGCTGAAGATGAAATGTGTTTGGTATGGGAGGAGAAGAAATAAAATGCTTTTAATGATTTATCCTTTTCCTAGTCTCTTTCATTCATTTTGGCCAAATTATTTCACAGCATTTGATAAGCTGCTATAGAAACCACATTGCTGAGCTGTGGAAGGGAGCCTGAGTTTAATTTTGGTACTTTGGTAAATATACCTTTTTTTTCCTTCAGATTTTTCATGTTGTTTCATGCTATTCCTTTAGAGAATTGGGGAGAAAGAGGACCAGAAATGCTACATAATCTTATAAAATTAAAGGAGAAAGAACAAACTAATATGTATATATTGAGAAAAGAGGGATGAATAGCATATTAGTTATCTTCATTATGCATAAACAGGTCTCACATTTCCTGGTAGAGGGTGAGCTCCTTAAGGGCATGATGGCCCATGTTTAATTTAGCTTTGTATAATATAGTTTTTGCATGAATAAAATATGGTTATGGGCTGACATTCACTTAGACATCCACAGTGTTATATCTAAATCGTTTCTCTTTCACCTAATGTTAGAGCCCTACCTCTTGCTTTGCTCTCTTATATTATGGAATAACTTCAACTTCATGCATACCAACTGTCCTCCTATACACATTAAGTTAAAAATTAAGGCATTCCTCTTATTCTTTTGCTCAAAGCTAAACTTTGCATTGGGGCAATTGATTTTTTTCTTCGGAGTATTGCTCTATTGTTAATTTTCTCTCTCTCTTGAAGGATTTTTCTCTCTTATGTGGCTACTTCTCAGCATAATAACAAGCTCACAGTTCAGCCACAATGAAACAATCAAGGGAAGAAATTAATAAAGCAACCTACTCTGAACAGGCATCCAAATTCATCTCTCTTCTCACTGGATCATCTGTGATATTAACCAATACAATATTGTAAAGTAATTAGCCTCCAATTAAAATAAATAAATTTATATTAAAAAAAAAAAGAAAGTCATTACTCCATCACTGGAGAAAGCAATGGCACCCCACTCCAGTACTTTTGCCTGGAAAATCCCATGGATGGAGGAGCCTGGTAGGCTGCAGTCCATGGGGTCGCTAAGAGTCAGACACGACAGAGCGACTTCCCTTTCACTTTTCACTTTCATGCACTGGAGAAGGAAATGGCAACCCACTCCAGTGTTCTTGCCTGGAGAATCCCAGGGACGGGGAGCCTGGTGGGCTGCCGTCTATGGGGTCGCACAGAGTCGGACATGACTGAAGAGACTTAGCAGCAGCACTCCATCACCAGTCACCATTTCTTCTCTTCACATTTGCTTCTCTGTCATTTGCAAACTGATTTTACTTTCAGTGATATTTTGACAAAGATCACCCTTGATTTCTAGATTCTCAGATCCAGTTGTGACTCCTTTAGCCTTTTCTTTCTGTATCTCTGACTGACCTCAGCATTTGAGTCTCTCTTTTTAAATTATAAAAGAAGCTCAAACAAGTTTTCTTTTTCCCTTTCTTAAAGTCAAGTGTATACTTTGGCTGCTGTAGAACTCTTTTTTTTATTATTGATTGTACATATGCTTTCATTTTCTCATTGATTTGCGGTATATTTAGATCTATTTCAAATTCTAATTTATTTTTATTGGTATGGATTGCAAATTCCTTGGTCCAGGTAGATACTGTCGATTAAAAAAAGATGTACAACTTGAGAGCTGTGAATAAAGTTTGATTTGGGGCAAAATGAGGACTGCAGCCCAGGAGGAAGCACCTCAGATAGCTCTGAGAGACTGCTCCAAAGTGGCAGTGGGGGAAAGTCAATATAGAAGGTTTTGGTGAAGGCAGAGTTCAATACCATTAAACATTCATTTTACAAAAAGTTTGTTGCTAGTCACCAGGACCTGATGTAACCATGAAGGGATTTAGTGCTTTTCTAGATATGAGGAGATGCAAGGCTTGGGATCATAAAATCTGTTCCTAAAGCATCTATCTAAAGACCTGTCCCACCAGATTGCCTGGAGCACCGAGTACCTTACTCCACAACAGTGCAAGGTTTAGTCTCCACAGAGGCTGATGGCAAATGTCCTTGTTGTTCAGTCGTCGGCAACCATCTTAGCAATTGCCAATTTGTAGTTGACAATACGGATTTTTCCTCAGAGAACTGGCCATTGGGTTTGTTTAGTTTCTCTATTTTTTTAAATATTTCTTTAATGTTTGTTTATATTTTATAGTTTTATTTCCTTAATTTTCTTTGATTTATCTTTTTTAAAAAACTTTCAAGCTGTGAACACAAGTCATTAATGTTCAGCCTTTTTTCCTTTATGTATTTCTTTTCCAATATTATTATTTAAGGTTGTACATTTCCATCTAAATAATAATTGAGCTTCCTCTATTCGCTATGATGATTAACTTCATTGTTCTCTTTCTTAAAATTTCTTTTGCTGTCTTGTTCATTCCAGATAATTTTTTTCAGATTGATTTTCCAATTAACTAACATTTACTTTAGTTCCTTCAAATAGGCTGTTTAATCCATTAACCAAAATTTTTTATTAACATAACTTCATATTTTAATTTTTGATAAACAGAACAGTTCCTTTCATATATGTTTGTTCTTTTATATATAAGCTTGAGATATTTATGCTTTAACCACTTTAAATATTTTTTACTTTTTCCAATATACATCATACTGTTCTATTTTCTATAATTCCTAGAGTCTAATTCTACTGTCCATTGCATCTGATAACTTATTTATTGCTGAGAGTTTCCTATTGCTTTTCTATTTTACCTTGCTTATCTTCAGTTGGGTTTTGTGTACGTGTGTGGTCATCTAGAGGGTGTATTTCTATGGCATAAGCTTGTTTTGTTTTTCTCATATATCCCAGGCTGAGTAACCTGTATGGGGATTCCCATTCTACACCATTTATATAAATTTAAATCCCAAGATCATTTAAGGTATATGCCTCTGGTTAGAATTATTAAGATCTAGTTTCTTCATTATATTGCTGTGCTATTGGCCAATTCTTTTCTAGATTACTGCTTCACCAAAGATGAGTTATACTCAAGAGTCTAAACTTAATATATTCCAATTCCCTATCTGCCAAGATCTTGTTTCTTTTTTTTTTCCTTTTACCATGTGGCCACTATATTTAGTTGCCAATATTATATGAACAAGGCCATTGTCCCTGTAACCTGTGGACAGAGTAAGATGTCATATACTAAATGAGCTTTTAAAAACTTTTTTAGCCAGATATGTTGACATGTTTATTGTTGATATTTTGAATGTCTTTTTATTATAATTTAAAAAAATTGAAATATAATTGACATACAAAAATATATTAGTTTCAGCACAATGATTCAATGTTTGTATATATTGTGAAAGTATCACCACAACAAGTAATTAACAGCCATTATCATATGTAGTTACATACTTCTTTTTCTAGTAATGAGACTTTTTAAGATCTACTCTCTTAGCAACTTTTAACTATGCAATACAGTATTGTTGACTGTGACCCTCTGGACTGTAGCCTACCAGGCTCCTCTGTCCATGGGATTCTCCAGGCAAGAATAGGTTGCCATTTCCTCCTCTAGGGGATCTTCCCAACCCATGGATCAAACTGACATCTTTTGTACCTCCTATGTTGGCAGGGAGATTCTTCACCACTGAGCCACCTGGGAAGGCCCAGGACTTACTTATTTTTATAACAGGAAGTTTGTATCTTCACCAGTTTAGGTCACCTTCCACCCCCTGCCTCTAGCAATCATCAATCTCTTCTGTTCTGTGTTGAACTTTTTTCCCTTATATTTCATGTATAAGTGAAATCATATAGTATTTGTCTTTCTCTGCCTCTCTGCCTGACTTATTTCACTTAGCATAAAGCCCTCAAGCTTCATCCATGTTGTCACAAATGACAGTAAATGACCTGGTTTTTATGTCACAATTTTACCTGGAGGTCTCACTCTTTACTTACATAGTATTATGAAAACAACAACTATTGTTAGCTCATCTGGTCCCCCAAATGAGCATCAGGTATGATAATTTGCTACATGTCTAGTTTAGTAGGTACAAGCACAAATTTGAAAGCCATAGACAAACTGTTGAAGGGGCATTGACTTTATAAGAGATCCTTAAGCTTTCTTACTTGACAAAGTTCCTTTATATGTTATCTTTCAGCCATATGTATCTCTCATACAGGTGACATTGCATTTATAATTGGGTCCTATACTAGTCCGATAATTGTCCTGAGGCAGGAGATGGATGGGCTCCAGGCTAAGAAGCCAGAGTTTGTTCCCTGTGGACAGAAACTTGATAATAGCAGAAACTCCATAATGCAGGGGTTAGGCTCTGTGCAGATAAAAGACTACATAGTCCTCATTCTTGAAGTCAAGGTGACTTCCTGATGAACTACACATGCACAGAAATGCTCCTTGGAGGTCAAAAAGGCGCAGGGTGCTGCCTCATAGTAAATGATGTCAACTACCCATAAGCCTCTTCACTGAAATCCATCTTGGCTAAGAGATGGATATGCACAGATGTGCAGTTCCTGATATACCAAATATGGACTCAGAATCAGGCAAATGAAAATGATCAGCCAAGGGAAACCCAGAAGTAATGCCCCATAAAAGTAATTCAAATTGCCATTAAGGCTCAACTCATCAACTCTCTCTGAGTCCACCCATGTGTCTATCCACATGTACTGGACTCTTTTCCCTCCTAATAAACACTTTACTTGTTTCACTACTTTCTAGCTATGTGGAAATTTTTTTCTGTAAAGCCAAAGAGCCAGGGCCTTGTCACTGACCACTGGTCTAGCTACTAGAGTTTGGTGACCTCTTATCCCTGTGACCTGGCCTCCATTTCTGGCCAGAAGCTGGAGCCCTGCTTCAAGCCACTGCAGGCTGAGGCCACCTGAGATCAGTCCCAAAGATACTTAGTCCCTGAAACTTGTGACTGTTATCTTATTTGGAAGATTTGAGATTGTTCTGGATTACTGACTGGATCCTGAATGCAATCACAAAAGCCCTTATAAGATACAGTCACAGGGAGCCTTGACACAGACAGAGGGGAAGGTGATGTGAAGATGGAGCAGAAGGAGATCTGAAGATTCTACCTTGAAGATTGGTGCGGTACAGCTATGAGCCAAAAAATGCTGGAAGCCACTAGAAGCCAGAAGAGGCAAGGGGCATACTCTCCTTGAATATGGCCTTGATGTCATCTTGATTTCAGACCAGTGGTAATGATTTTGGATTTCTATCCTCCGGAACTAGGAGAGAATTTTTAATTTTTTTTTCTTCTAAGACACCAAGTTTGTGGTAATTTGTTCCAGAGGCCACATGAAACTAATGCAAAGAGTTAACATGACTGCATTTCTTAAATTCAGATAATGAAGGAGAGATTGAACCCTTATCTCATGCCTGATGTCTTTGGAGGTGGCCATGTAATACAAAGCAGGAGCAGGAAATGGTAGTCAGTTTAGTGTATTCTCCTCATCTAGGATATTTGAGTGTGAATTTCACCTCTTACTAATTTTGTCACTCCTTTTATCTAACTGTCATTTGATGCAACTGAAGAGATTGTTCCATAAACTCTGTTTATTTCCAAAAGTTTTCAATTGTTATTACTGTAATCATGGATTTGGTGGGGATACAGAATAAATCTGGCCTTTCATCTTTCTTTTTTTACCGCTTTAGGAGTGGATTAATGACTTGACCCAGGCTGGGGGCTCGCTAGAACCCCCGTGTTACCTGGAGAGAAGCAATGTCAGTAGGACAGATTTGTGTTATCAGCTCTGGGAAGTTTGCCACAGCATTCTCCATCTCTCTGGCAGCGTTGGGCTGCTGCTGCTAAGTCACTTCAGTTGTGTCCGATTCTGTGTGACCCCATAGACATTAGCCCACCAGGCTCTCCTGCCCCTGGGATTCTCCAGGCAAGAACACTGGAGTGGGTTGCCATTTCCTTCTCCAATGTATGAAAGTGAAAAAGTGAAAGTGAAGTCGCTCATTCGTGTCCGACTCTTACCGACCCCGTGGACTGCAGCCTACCAGGCTCCTCCATCCATGGGATTTTCCAGGCAAGAGTACTGGAGTGGGATGCCATTGCCTTCTCTACCACCTTCCTATTCCTTTTGGGTCAGAATTTCTCAGTTACTTCTGCTGCCCATTGCACATAATATGTGTGCTTGAAGGCCAAGTTGAAATTATGTACTTTTCCCTTCAGCTAAATTTAGAGAAAGATATGTAAATTAGTTTGAATAACATTTAAAGACATTTACTTCCACATTTAAGTATTTTTCAAAGGTGATTTCTGCCCTCATATTTTCCCTCCCACAAATAATACAAGTTAATTTTGTAACAAGATGGAAAGGTCAATATATTGTTTCTTTTTTGCAGAGGTTTGCTATGCCTTTTGAAGTGTTAAAAAAAATACAGCAATGTTTATTTTATTGTACCACATTATGTAGATATTTTGTTTAAGAAAAGATAAGCTAGCAGTGCAAAAACTGTTTTACTGTATCACAGTCTTTTCTTTTTTGTCTTCTTTGTTATGATGTTTATGAGGAAAATGAGTATCTAATGAAACCCACGTAGCATAGTGGTAAAGAATCCACTTGCCAATATAGGAGACATGAGAGATGTGGGTTTGATCCCTGGGTTGGGAAGATCCCTGGAGTAGGAAATGGTAACCTGCTCCAGTATTCTTGCCTGGAAAATTTCATGGACAGAGGAGCCTGGTGGGCTACAGTCCATGGGAATGCAATGAGTCAAACACAACTGAGCAACCAAACATGCACGCAAAGTGAGTTTTATTTCACAAAAACTCAAGTTGGTTGGAGAGGTGGACAGCCCAGCAAAGTCATCCTAGAACTCAAAGGTTTTGAAATATAGCCTTAGAGCATCTTCAGATTGTCATGGGAAAATGGGGAGGGCATCTTAATTCACTGAGAAGTAATTCTAAGGATTAAGAAATACATTTTGAAGGTCTCTGATTTAGTAGACAGTACACCTACACTTGGGAAGATGAATATGCTATAGTGCAGGCATACTCTGTTTTAAAATAACAAATAGGCAGGGATTTCTAAAATTATTATTATTTTTTTTTAATTTTATTTTATTTTTAAACTTTACATAATTGTATTAGTTTTGCAAATATCAAAATGAATCCATCACAGGTATATTCTAAAATTATTGAAGTAACTTTTCCAAATCAAATAATATTTTACTACTATGTTTCATTTTAAATAAGTTTTTGATAGTCTTTTTTAAAATTAAAAAATTAGATTATTTCAAGATAAGTTTCTATGGATTTTCAAGTAATTGAGTTGTATAAATCAGTGAACTTCTATTAACTAATGCACCGTTTCCTAAGTTCCAGACCGATTTTTTCCCTCATTGAGTTGCTACATTTAGATCATCTTCTGTATTATTAAACCCTTATTTGGAAGTACTGTTATCTTATGGTATGATTATACTTCATCAAACTTATTTTTTTCAAAAAGAACCTCCTAAAATTTGCTATTAATTGTAACTTGCTATAAGGAGCAATTTTAATGTGAAAGCAAATAAGTGTCTGTAAAGCCCAGCTTTATCATTTAATGAGAATTTTCTAAGGACTTTGAAAATTGCAGCAAATGATAAAATGAATCAATGTTTTTAAAGATGATTATAGAATTTTTAGCATCACAGTATAATATCTGTATATGAGAAATTGACAGGCTTCCCCGACATCACTTTTTGCTGCCATGCGCATCTTGTCTCTTTCCTCTCATCAATATTCTCCTAACGTGAGGAGCAAGGAGATGAGTGACCCAGAGGGAAAGAGGCGACCTGGTGAGCTCTTCAGTCCTTGGAGCACCTGTTATCCAAGGATTTCAAAGCACTTAATCCTATTTGATGGTCCTGTGAGTTAAGAAGTGTTTTACTACTTGGCTGCGAGCTTGTCATAGGTCTCCAGTACATTATTGGAAAATACAACCCCAGGGCTATTTTCCTGACTTCTGGGTCAATGTTCAGGTCAAGAGATGACACTTGAGCCTTGGCTGACAAGGGGATTGGATGCTGATGGTTAACACTACTAGTAATTGATCTTGCTTCTTGTTTACCCATAAGTACAAAATCTGCAAAATTAAATATATCCCCACACTGCATGATCCCTGTGGATGGATAATTATGAGCTTCTCCCAAGGAAATATGAAAAAATATAATGATTTTGCTACGAACAACTGAAGTCAAAGTAAAGGATAGAATAACTACAAAAGCCTTGTGATAAAATATAATTTGGAGGAACTACATTAAGCATAAACCACTTATGAGCTATTTATAGACTTTGACTTTGTAAAGGAACTTTGCATTTGATGATGTTTATTAGTGAATGGGAATTTATTTCCCTATATTCAATGAGCATTTCTTGGCAGGCAAACTGTGCACAAGCCACAATGAGCTTCAATGGAGTGCTTTCACATTCCCTTCCCACTGAGTTGAAAGCCTTCTTATATTCTCTCAAGTGTGTTTCTTTTCCCATGGAGGATGGCTTTGTTGAAAATTACTTCCTCTTCTCTTGATTATTGAATCAGATATTATATTCATGTCTTCAATGCTTTATAGAATGTTGGTAAAAAATGAAATATAATGAGTGGGATTCTTTATTTTATTTTGAAGGCTACATAGATTCAGCTCTAAAGAATTTAGTGGGATGAAGCCAGGATTGGAAGAGGGATGTTATTTAACTGAATTTCCCCTTTCTCTGTAGTGCTCCCTCCATGTCCCTCCTCTACCATTATGATACTCTTCCTTTACAGAATTTTCTTTATGTGTCAATAACCAGACTCAGTCTGCAGCACCCCCATATCTCTTTTGAATATAACCATTTGCTCCAACCAAAAGAACTCATGTACACTGAACGTAATTTGCTATAATTCTGTCAAACAGTATCTTATAGTCTAGATTTTAATATTAATCCTTCTTTATTCACCATTAATATTAACTCAGCATGAAGACATAAGAAAGCTTTCCTAAGTGATCAGCACAAAGAAATAGAGGAAAACAATAGAATGGAAAAGGCTAGAGATCTCTTCAAGAAAATGAGAGATACCAAGGGAACATTTCATACAAAGATGGGCTCAATGAAGAACAGAAAAGGTATGTACATAAAAGGCAGAGGATATTAAGAAGTGGTAGTAAGAATACATAGAAGAACTATACAAAAAAGATCTTAATGACCAGATAACCATGATGGTGTGAATGCTCACATAGAGCCAGACATTCTGGAGTGCAAAGTCAGGTGGGCCTTAGGAAGCATCACTATGAACAAAACTAGTGGAGTTGATGGAATTCCAGTTGAGCTATTTCAGATGCTAAAAGATGATGCTGTAAAATGCTGCACTCAATATGCCAGCAAATTTGGAAAACTTAGCAGTGGCCACGGACTGGAAAAGGTCAGTTTTCATTCCAGTCCCTAAGAAAGACAATGCCAAAGAATGCTCAAACTATCACACAATTCCACTCATCTCACATGTTAGTGAAGTAATGCTCAAAGCTAGGCTTCAGGAGTACATGACCTGAGAACTTCCAGGAGTTCAAACTGAAATTAGAAAAGGCAGAGGAACCAGAGATCAAAGTGCCAACATTCACTGAATCATAGGAAAAGCAAGTGCGTTCCAGAAGAACATCTACTCTTCTTCATTGACTACGCTAAGGCCTTTGTGTGGATGACAACAAACTGTGGAAAATTCTGAAAGAGATGGGAATACCAGACCACCTGACCTGCCTCCTGAGAAACTTGTATGCAGGTAAAGAAACAACATTTAGAACTGGACATGGAACAACACACTAGTTCCAAATTGGGAAAAGAGTACATGAAAGCTTAAATATTGCTTATTTAACTTATATGCAGATCACAACATGCGAAATGCTGGACTGGGTGAAGCAGAAGTTGGAATCAAGATTGCATGGAGAAATATCAACTTCGGATAAGCAGATGACACCACCCTTATGGCAGAAAGCAAAGAGGAACTAAAGAGCCTCTTGATGAAAGTGAAAGAGGAGAGTGAAATAACAGGCTTAAAATTCAATATTCAGAAAACCAAGATGATGACTTCCAGTCCCATCACTTCATGGCAGACAGATGGGGAAACAATGGAAACAGTGACAGATTTTATTTTCTTGGGCTTCAAAATCAGTGAGGATGGTGACTGCAGCCATGAAATTAAAAGACACTTGCTCCTTGGAAGAAAAGCTATAACCAACCTAGAGAGCATATTTAAAACAGAGACATTAATTTACCAACCATGATCCATCTAGTCAAAGCTATGGTTTTTCCAATAGTCATGTATGGGTGTGAGAGTTGCACTGTAAAGAAAGCTGAGTGCCAAAGAATGGATGCTTTTGAACTGTGGTGTCAGAGAAGACTCTTGAGAGTCCCTTGGACAGCAAGGAGATCAAACCAGTGAATCCTAAAGGAAACCAGTCCTGAATATTCATTGGAAGGACTGATGCTGAAGCTGAAGCTCCAATACTTTGGCCACCCGATGTGAAGAGCTAACTCATTGGAAATGACCCTGATATTGGGAAATGTTGAAGGCAGGAGGAGAAGGGGATGACAGAGGATGAGATAGTTGGATGGTATAACCAACTCAATGGACATAAGTTTAAGCAAGCTCTGGGAGTTAGTGATGGACAGCGAAGCCTGGCATGCTGCAGTCCATGGAGTTTCAAAGAGTCGGACATGACTGAGCGATTGAACTGAACTGAATATTAACTTGGTCTTAGAATGTTGTCTAGCTACTAAAAAATTCAGAATGAAATTAAAGTACCCAAGATGAATATAAAAATGCATTGCCCTTTTCACACTTCAGTTTTAAATGTCAAAAGATAGAAAAAGTCCTTAACTTTTAATGTACTTCAGCTTTGCCACTCCATAGCTATACTGTATATCATAAAAATATGGACTAAATCTCATCACAGTTATATTCTAATATTTTTGCCTTTTGGGGTTGGCATACCCTAATCATTTCACCTTATCCGTTCAAGAACAGTTGAGTATAGTTGTGTTATAAACTCTGGAGCCAAGGTTTTTCATCTATAAAATGAAGATTGGGTTGCTGTGTTAAATGAGTTAATAAATATAGTGCTTGGTACATAGTAACACTATGTAAGTGTTTTGTTCTGTTGTATTCATTCATTATCAAAGATTTATTGAGCTCTTACTATATGCCATAGTGGTGACTTTGTAATGCTAACAGTATTGGGGGGCCGATAGTAATTCAATAACCAAGTAAATAGAATTTCAATTTGTGATAAACATGTCAAATAAAAATGCAGAAAAGTAAGAAATACAGTTGATGAAAATAAGACTGAAAAATAGGGAAATTTGATTTATTTAGAGGCAATGCTAAGTCTTCAGTGAAAAATAAACATTTGAACTGAGATCTAAAGCAGCAGTGCCCAACTTTTTAGGCATCAGGGACTGGTTTCATGAAAGACAGTTTTTCCATTGCCTGGGGTGGGGGATGGTCTGAGGATGATTTAAGCACATTACACTTATTGTTCACTTTATATCTATTATTTTTGCATCAGCTCCACCTCAGGTCATCAGGCCTTAGATCCCAGAGGTTGAGGATCTCTGATCTAAAGTGTTATAAGAGTTCGTCTGTTCAGGAGTGGGAACAGTGTTCTAGGAAGAGAACTTGCCAAAGTTAGAGGAGTTGAAAGTTATTGATGATGAAGATTTGAAGGAATTGAGATGCCACATTTTGGGATGAATTGTTCATGTGGCTTTTCAGATCTCCTGGAGTGATGGCAGAAATTGTTATGAATAAAGAAATTGTAAGCTAAGTGCCAAGATTTCAACAAATGTGATGGCTGGGTGGTGGTGTGTGAAGAGATAGGAGTGGTGAATAGGGTCTTGACAGATGTGATTGTGAGTGTAATATAGTAAAATAGAATGAGCTTCAAAACAACAGAGTTTTATTATACAGCAAAAAGGAATGATTTTCTAGAGATATTGTTATGAACAGTTCATGAAGGAAAAGTAATTTTGTATTCTCTTTTTAAAGAAAGTATGTTTTTCATGGTTTTCACATAATTTATCTTTAAAATATATTCTTTTGATTTTCACATAATTAAAAGTGGAATGTCAGTTTTGGCTTAGGGCCTATAATGTCCTTTCAAAACTTGCCTGCTTTTGGAAATTTCAGTATTATCTCAAGAGCTTTGTTTTTTGCATAAACGTATGTATATGTACACACACAGACACATCTTTTTTTTTTCCTGTGGAAAGAAATGTAGAAATTGTAGGTAGAAACACCATCATATAACTTATCAAGTGATACCAGATATTTGATAGTATATTGATAGAGTGTAAGCATTTAAAGATTATGAAAATATGTTAAACTATGTTTCCTAGAATATTTAAAAATGCAGAAGAAGGATATACTGAACTAAGTGTGTGTTACAGTAGTTTCATACAACTTTATCCATGCTTAAACATTAGAAAGGTGGTTTAATCACCCATAAGAAATTACCAGCTTCTCTGTTCGTGAAGCATGACATTTCAATTGCACAGCCAGTGAAAGAATTACATGAAGAGACTGAAATGATTTACTGTATGGAAAGCATCAAGACCAAGGTTACCATGGTGAGCTACCTTTCCACACACCCAAGGTCAAGTGAGAGTGACTCATCACTCGGCAACCTTCAGTTGTAACCCAGTATGCAATTGCTCTTACAACTGTGAGTTGGTTTCCTTCTTAAATAGTAAAGATGACAGTACTGGGCCTGTTACCATTATTTACCTGTGTTAAATCTGAATTTGCAATCTACAAACTGATATTGTTAAGATTACTATTAGAAGGACATTGGCGTTTTTGGGGGCTTTGTCAAATGCAACTGTGTACTGTAATCTTTTCCTGAAAATATGAGTAGGTTACAAATGTTTGCACATCTTAAATGTAACTTGAAAGACACTCTAGTTGTATTGTAGTTTTTAATGTTTAACTAGACTCATCTTGATTGTAAACCCTATGCCTACTCCATTGGAAAGGAGAGCAAGAAAGAGTATAAATAGTGTATACATATTACAAAATATTGTTATGTATAATTAACACTTTAAAATATGCCCCCAATTCTGGGAAGTTCATATATTGCTTTTTTTCAGATATGTTTTGTTGATGCATAAAAAGAAGACTGTACTAATAAATGTCTCTTGAATTACACATGGTGTAAGAAAATGAAAGCCTTTGGGTTATGAATCTTAGATATAAAGAGGCAATCATCAAATATTTAAGATGAAAATGCAGTAACACATGCTTGCTGTCATGTGCAAGTTGGGTGAATGTTATGACAAGGTTTTTAAAACATTCATAGTTGGAGTATTTTTATGAAAATATTCATTAATTCAAACAGACATTCATATCTGGCAACCTGCATTTTAATCGTGATTTCTGGCTGCATGAGAAAATCGGGAAAGCCATGAAAGAATGGGTGAAATATATAGCAATCTTGTTTAAATTATACATTATAAGGCATACATATCTGTATGTTGTCATATTATGCATTAAATTTAACACATAAATCAGAGTGTTATAATTCTATGTCGCCAAAAGGCACAAAATATGACAAACAAGAATAGGCATGTAGATATTATCATATTCAATAATTCAATGAGCATTTGTTTTATGTAAATTAACTTTCTGTTAATAAAAATTATACTCATTTATTACATCACTTCCCTATGACAATTAAAAAATGTCTTTTTTTGTCTAGAAAATCATTACAAAATGTGAATAATGCATTTGTTTAATATCTATATAAACAAGATCTTACCATCAGGGTAGTGTGGAAATGAAAGCATTATTGATTTCTGTAATAATTTTATAATATTGCTATACTGCAATACTGAAGCTACTAATCTCATTTCTGTGGAGAACTCCATGCATTTAAAGCAGTTTTTAAACTTTTGAAAGTAAATAATCTTAGTTTTTGTAAGACCTGTTAATGTACAATTTGTTGAAAATATACTTTTGGAAGTAAACAGAACGTACTTGTGAACAAACTTAGCACAACAGTTGAGTTCCTCTTTTCAGTTTGTATTCTCATACAATTTAAAATAGCACTGAAACTCTTAATTCCTGTATGTAACTTTCCCCAAATCAGTGCAAGTCACATGGGGCAGAAAGGATTTAATAAACTGCCAAATGGCTGACATCAGTAAGCCATAAGATATCACTTTAAATGATAACAAATTATAATATCACAAAAAGGTCACTGCTCATAATGACGTAGCCATCTTTAAAGGAAGGTATATTTCTTGCCACTTTTGCTACATCATCATATTTTAATGGCTTATTTACATCATACTACTATATGCATGCAACTTTATCATCTGGAGCAAGCTACAATTTCTGCTTGAGCCTTGTATGTATTCATTTTAAAAAGTAGGCATGTCTTTTAGAAACTTAAAGCTTTAGAATATTGTTCTGGAAGGATATGCTATAAACTTTTCAACCTAGTTTTAAAAAGCTAGAATTTACCCTTCAAAGATATCTGATAAAGTTTATTTATAGAAAAATGAAGGAAATTCTACATAATTCTACATAAACTTTAGCTAGCAAGCTCTTAAGTAAAGAGCATTTAATATGCACTAATTAGAAATATGTGTTCTATGTTAGCAGTGGGAATTCCATAAAACTATTAGGTTGAACCACAGGGGATTCCTAACATTTGAAATATTTTTGATTCAAAGAATGGTAGTTTCATATGGTCCAACATAACAGGCAATCTGTGCTCAATATCAGGGCTTCACTGATGGCTCGGTGGTAAAGAATCCACCTGCCAATGCAGGAGACTCTGGTTTAATCCCTGGGTTGGGAAGATCCCTTGGAAAAGGAAATGGCAACCCATTCCAGAATTCTTGCCTGGGAAATCCCATAGACAGAGGAGCCTGGCGGGCTACCATCCATAGAGTTGCAAAAGAATCAGACACGACTTAGTGACTAAACAATAGCAAGCGCTCATTATCACATAAAATTCTTTACTGAATACACTCTACCTTTTACACATGAATAAATGTGCTAATAGATGGTTTGTGCAACTAACTAGTTCTTAAGAAAGAAACTTCATGATGTACTAGAAAGAGAACTCAACTAGGAATTTATATTCTAGCTATGCCTCTACCACTTACTCGGCCACATAATTTCTCTTGAGTTTGGTTTTCTTTTTCATGTTATGGAGATGCCATATAGACTGCTACAGGTCATAAGGAATAGAAACATAGCCAAGATAGTTCAAACATAGGAGCTATAAGGGGCTGCTTAACCTCAGAGAAAAAGAAGTCTGGAAAAGTCTCACAGTTGCTTAAAAAATCCAAGAACATCATTAAAATATTAAATCTTTTGGTCTTTCATTGAATCTCTGAGAGTTTTGGACTCAGGATCCCCTGCTCCTAGTTGCCAGGTGGTTATAGCAGCATGATTTCTTTGCACAGCAATGTCCAAAGGGAATATATCTATACATTTTGTGACTTTTTATAAGCACAAAGAATCTTTTCTAGAAGACTCTGCCTGCTGCTGCTGCTGCTGCTGCTAAGTCGCTTCAACTCTGTGTGACCCCATAGATGGCAACCCACCAGGCTCCCCCATCCCTGGGATTCTCCAGGCAAGAACACTGGAGTGGGTTGCCATTTCCTTCTCCAATGCATGAAAGTGAAAAGTGAAAGTGAAGTCGTGTCCGACCCTTAGCGACTCCATGGACCGCAGCCTACCAGGCTCCTCAGTCCATGGGATTTTCCAGGCAAGAGTACTGGAGCGGGTTGCCATTGCCTTCTCCGAGAAGACTCTGCCTACATCATCTCAAATCTTATTGTCCAGAATTGTGTTTTGTGCCTATCTCTAAACCAAACACAGGAGGAAAATAACATCTTTGTTTCGTAATAATTAAAGGGCAACTTCTTTGAGTTCATAGATGCAAAGATGATAATTCCTATAAACACATATAGGAAAAATTGAAAATTAGAGAAGTTAAATTTAAATATTCTTCCACAATCTGTGACAGAGTATGGATAAAATTGGATATATAAAGGTTAAATGATAAAGAAATAATTTATGTGTAAATATGTATGATAGATAAATGCAGTTATTTAAAAATACAATTATTAATTATGTTGAATAAAGAGCTGCATAATTTGTACATGATGATATGAGAATGTGGGAAAACTTTAATGAGTAAGATATTTAGGAGAATAGAAAGATTTCAAGAACATTCAACTAAGTGGTGAATTTTCTGCAATTTTAAGAACTTTTTAAAAAGTTCTTTGATAAAACTTGAGTTAAATAAATGCCTAATAGTAAACTTAAAACTCACTGGATTTACTGAATTTTGCTTTAAGAAACTAATCTCTATGGAAGTCCAAATGACAACTACCCTTAAGAAGATACTATGAAAATACAACTGAACTTTTGATATTTATTTCCAATGGATTTAGAGAAAAGATTCTGTGAACTCTGTGGAAATGTTCTTCTGAATTATATAAAAAAAAAACCTGAAATATAAATATATAAAATATTTAGGAATAGCATATTTAATATTTTAGGTTGTACCAGGGCAAATGAAAAGCATGAGAAACAAAAATAATAAAATTGCATTAGCATTATGATTAAAGTTACAGCTTTATATATATTTGCTTTAGAAAATGGAATGAGAGATCAGCCAAAATGGCAAAGTAGAGAGTGCCTTGAGCTCACCTCCTCTCAAAGTCGCTTAAGTAAAATTGTGCAGTAGTGTCCGACTCTTTGCGACCCCATGGACAGTAGTCAACCAGGTCCTCCGTCCAAGGGATTTTCCAGGCAAGAATACTGGAGTGGGTTGCCATTTCCTTCTCCAGGAGATCTTTCCCACCCAGGGAACAAACTTGGGTCCCCCGCATTGTAGACAGATGCTTTACCGTCTGAGCCACCAGGAAAGTCTTAAAAGTGTTGGTCGCTCAGTCTTGTCTGACTCTTTGAAACACCTTGGACTGTAGCCCACCAGTATCCTCTGTCCATGGGATTCTCCAGGCCAGAACACTGGAGTGGGTTGCCAGTCACTTCTCCAGGGGATCTTCCCAACCCAGGGATCGAACTGAGGTCTCCTGCATTGCTGCTGCTGCTAAGTCGCTTCAGTCGTGTCCGACTCTGTGCGACCCCATAGATGGAAGCCCACCAGGCTCCCCGGTCCCTGGGATTCTCCAGGCAAGCACACTGGAAGGGGTTGCCATTTCCTTCTCCAATGCATGAAAGTGAAAAGTGAAAGTGAAGTCTCTCAGTCGTGTCCGGCATGGACTACAGCCTACCAGGCTCCTCCATCCATGGGATTTTCCAGGCAAGAGTACTGGAGTGGGGTGCCATTGCCGGCATATTCTTTACCAGCTGAGCCACCAGGGACCCTGGACACACTCTAATTTTACCAGCAACTCCACCCGTTTGAAACTTTGCTGAAGGAATAATACAAAACTATTATTGCCTTGATCAGTATGTACCTAACAGAAGCAGATTAAAGAAGAGGTGGCAAGAATACACAAAAGAGATCTTAATGACCCAGATAACCACACTGGTGTGATCACTCACCTAGAACCCGACATCCTGGAATGTGAAGTCAAGTGGGCCTTAGGAAGCATCATTATGAACAAAGCTAGTGGAGGTGATGGAATTCCAGCTGAGATGTTTCAAATCCTAAAAGATGAGTGAAAGTGCTGCACTCAAATATGCCAGCAAATTTGGAAAACTCAGCAGTGGCACAGGGCTGGAAAAAGCCAGTTTTCATTCCAATCCCAAGGAAGGACAATGCCAAAGAATACTCAAACTACCCACAGTTCACTCATTTCACAGGATAGCAAGGTCATGCTCGAAATCCTCCAAGTTAGGCTTCAACAGTAAATGAACCAAGAACTTCCAGATGCACGAGCTGAATTTAGAAAAGGCAGAGGAACCAGAGACCAAATTTCCAACATCCATTGGATCATAGAAAAAGCAAGAGAATTCCAGAAAAACCTCTACTTCTGCCTCAGTGACTGTACTGAAGCCTTTGTGTGGATCACAACAAACTGTGGATAATTCTTAAAGAGATGGGAATACCAGGCCACTTACCCACCTCTTGAGAAACCTGTATGTAGGTCAAGAAGCAACAGTTAGAACAGGACGTGGGACAACAGACTAGTTCCAAATTGGGAAATGAGTATGTCAAGGCTATACATTGTCATCCTGCTTATTTAACTTGTATGCAGAGGACATCTTAAAAATGCAAGGATGGATGAAACAAAAGCTGAAATCAAGGTTGTTGGGAGAAATGGCAATAACCTCAGATATGCAGGTGACATCACTCATGTCAGAAAGTGAAGAGGAATAAAAGAGCCTCTTGATGAAAGTAAAAGAGGAAAGTAAAAAAAAAAAAAAAGGCTTAAAACTCAATATTAAAAAACCAAGATCATGACTTCCGGTCCCACCACTTCATGGCAAATAGACGGGGAACAATGTAAACAGTGACAGACTTTATTTTTCTGGGCTCCAAAATCACTGAGGATGGTGACTGCAGCCATGAAATTAAAAGACGCTTACTCCTTGGAAGAAAAGCTATGACAAACCTAGACAGCATATTAAAAAACAGAGACATTACATATTAAAAAGAAGAGACATAAAGTTCCATATAGTCAAAGCTATGGTTTTTCCAGTAGTCATGTATGGATGTGAGATTTGGACCATTAAGTAAGCTTAGCATCAAAGAATTGATTTTTTTGAACTGTGCTGTTGGAGAAGACTCTTGAGAGTCCCTTGGTCTGCAAGGAGATTAAACCAGTGAATCCTAAAGGAAATCAGTCCTGAATATTCATTGGAAGGACTGATGCTGAAGCTGAAGCTGAAGCTCCAATACTCTGGCCACCTGATGTGAAGAGCAAATTCTTTAGAAAATACTCAGATGCTAGGAAGGATAGAGGGCAGTAGGAGAAGGGGATAACAGAGGATGAGATGGTTGGATGGCATCACCAACTTAATGGACGTGAATGTGAACAAGCTGTGAGAGATGGTGAAGGACAGGCAAGCCTGGAGTGCTGCAGTCCATGCTGTCACAAGAGTAGAACGTGATTGATAGACTAAACAATGACAACAACTGCCTTGATCCTTACTATAAACTCCTGCCTGAGGATATAATCTTTCCCTACTCACCAGGGAGGGAGGCACAGTGCTTGAGGCGCTATCCTCCTGTGTTCCCCCTTTGCCTTGGCAAAACAATAAAGCCACTCTTTCTTTCTCCTCCATCACTCTGTCTCTGTATTTCTGTTTGGCATTGGTGCACAGAGAGCCATGATTTTGGCAAGATTCTAAGTCAGCCTCCCCAGCACAAGGGTCTTATACCAAATGAGGCCCTAGATTTAACTTTGAAGACTGGTAGGACTTAATTTGGGGTGTCACAAAGGACTGTGAGAAACAGAGACATCACTCATAAAGGGTGCACACAAAATTTTGTGTGCATGGGGACCATGGCAAAAGAAGCAATTTGATAGGAGCCTGGGCCTGACCTAACTGCTGGCCTTGGAGAGTGTCCTGGAGAGGCAAGCAGCAGCTGTGACTCACCCTGGGACATAGACCCTGGCAGCAGTCATACCTGGGAGCTCATTCTATGGTGTGGAAGCCAGTGCTGGTGAGTACCATATGGGACCCTTCCTCATTAGCTCATTAGCTTCAAGAACTGTTGCTGGGATGTCTCAGGCCAAACAAGTAATTAGGTGGGACAAATCCCCACCCATCAGCTGACCAGCTATCTATAAGGATTTCCTGAGTGAGTGCTAATCACTTCAGTCATGTCCAACTCTTTGTGACACTATGTACTGTAGCCCGCTGGACTCCTCTGTCCTTGGGATTCTCCAGGCAAAAATACTAGAGTGGGTTGCCATTTCCTCCTCAAGGGGATCCTCCCAACTCAGGGATTGAACCTGTGTCTCTTATGTCTTCTTCACTGGCAGGTGAGTTCTTTACCACTAGCACCACCCACTTTCTGAGCCCACAGCTACTCTAGACATACCTCTCTACATGGCCTTCCCACTAGAGGGCCAAGACACACCAGTGGGCAAGGATCAGCTTTTCTCTCCAGGAAGCCTGGAGTAGCCTGTAGACCAGCCTCACCCACTAGGGGACAGACACCAGATGCAAGAAAAAGAATACTGCAGTCTGTGGATCCAACTTGCACAGAGCAGGCCAGACCCTACTATGGGACCAGCTGGTTCCCAGCACTGCCCACTAGCAGCCATCAAAAGCTTTGGGACAACCTGGATCCCATATGCAATGGTGTCAGGAACTGGTTCCCCTCCAACCTGCAACCTGATACCAGCTCTTGGATCCCTGAGTCCTGCAGCCAGACTCCAGGATTTGGCTCTGCCTGCCAGTAGTCTTGCCTGGAAAATCCCATGGATGGAGGGGCCTGGTGGGCTACAGTCGATGGGGTCACGAAGAGTCGGACACGACTGAGCGACTTCACTTTCACTTTTCACTTTCCTGCATTGGAGAAGGAAATGGCAACCCACTCCAGTGTTCTTGCCTGGAGAATCCTAGGGATGGGGAAGCCTGGTGGGCTGCTGTCTATGGGGTCCCGCAGAGTCAGACACGACTGAAATGACTTAGCAGCATCAGGAGCAGCCAGTAGTCTGGCATGAACTCTAGGACCTGGCTTTACCTACCTAGTGGGGTGGCAACAGTTTCAGAGTCTTTTGGACCCTGACTCTGCCCACCAGCGAGTTAGCTCTAGCCCCAGAGCCCCCTAAGATTCTACAGTCAGCCACCTTATGACCAGGCCCTGCTAACCAGCAGTCAAAAGGATCCACATAAGGCAGGGCCTGGCAGCGCAGGGCCTGGCAAACCGCAGGGCGAAGAGCCAACCGAACAGTCAGCCCATCACAAGAAAAGTACCCCTGCAACCCTCCTTGGGGGAACCCTTAGAGCATATCGCTTGGGTGATGAGAGAGGAGTACACTTCTAGGATGCATAGGATTTCTTCTACAAAGGGTCACTTCTCCAAGGTGAAGTAAAAATACAAATACTAACAGGCAAAATGAGGCAGTAGACTGATATGTTCCAGAGAGAAGAGCAAAGTAAAACCCAGAAGATGAACTAGGTGAAATCTACCCAAAAAAGAGTTCAGATTAATGATTGTAAAGCTGATGAAAGAACTCAAGAGGAGAATGAATGTGCAGAGTGAGAAGTTTGTTGTTTTTTTTTTTAAACAAAGGGTTAGGAAATATAAAGGACAACCAAACAGAGATGAGGAATACGATAACTGAAATGGAAAATACACTAGAATGAATGAGTAGTAGACTAAATGATATAGAGAAACAGATCAGAAAACTGGAAGATAGAGTAGTGAAAATCAATGCCACTGAACAGAGAAAAGAAAAAAAAAAGTATGAGAAGAAATGAGGACAGTTTAAGAGACCTCTGGGACAACATCAAGTGCACTAACATTTATGTTACAGTGGTCGCAGAAGAAGAGAGAGAGAGAAAAGGGCTGAGAACACCTTTGAAAATATAGTAGCTGAAAATGTCCCTGACCTGGAAAAGGAGTCACTTCAGTCCAGGAAATACAGAATCCCATACAAGATGGACACAAAGAGCAACACCTGAAGATACATTGTAATTAAAATGACAAAAATTAAAGATAGAGAATATTGAAAGCAACAAGAGAAAAGCAACAAATGACAAACAAGGGAACTCCCATAAGTCTATCAGCTGATCTTTTCAGCGGACTCTATAGTCAGAAGGGAGTGGCACCATATATTTAAAGTGATTAAAGGGAAAATCCTACAACCACAAATACTCTACCCAACAAGATTTTCCTTCAGATTTGATGGAGATATAAAAAGCTTTACAGATAAGCAAAAGCTAAGAGTTCAACATTACTAAACCAGCTTTACAACAAATGTTAAAGGAACTTCTTTCGATGAAGAAAAAGTCACAACTAGAAACAAGGAAATTGCAAAAGGAAAAGGCTCACCAGTAAAGGTAAACACACAGTGAAGATAGCAAATTATTCACACACAAAGCTAGTGAGGTTAAGAGGCAAAAGTAATAAAAACCAGCTTTATCTACAACAATCAATTAAGGGAAACACAAGACAATTAGATGTAAAATAAGATACCAAAAATGGAATACTTTTATTTTTAAGAGTTTATTTCATAAGAAACTGGCAACTTTTGGGTGTTGATATTTGAAATACAGAAGGTAGGAAAATAAAATGAGCTAAACAGTAAGTTTAGGGTTAGTCATTAGTTGCCTCTTTTATGCAATAACTGAAAGAGAAGCTCAACAGTCACATAGCATATAATTAAAGTAACTTATGTCAGCACATTCCTGTATAAGACATGGTTGGAGAACTTCAATAACAATTGAACTGGTAAAAACATTTTTTAGATTTATGTTCTGGCTTTATTGGCATATGGATACTGGGGGCAAGAGGAGAAGGGGACGACAGAGGATGAGATGGCTGGATGGCATCACTGACTCAATGGATGTGAGTCTGAGTGAAGTCCGGGAGTTGGTGATGGACAGGGAGGCCTGGCGTGCTGCGCTTCATGGGGTAGCAAAGAGTTGGACATGACTGAGCGACTGATCTGATCTGATCTGATCTGATACTTTCTTTATATCAAAATCTTTTATTTTGTAAATAACATACTAAAATTTTTTAATTATTTGGTGTCACCTTGTTTAAGAATAAATATTAGTTATCCGTCTTAAAAGAGAGCAGAGTATGCACAAATCTAATTGATATAACCCACTAGTCATTTGAATCTGGTGTTATATAAATAAATGAATGAATGAAATGTCATTGCTTTATCCACTCATCCTACAAACCTATATTGACTGCACACTTTGAGTGAATCATCTGACAAGGTATCAGATGAATACATAAATGAATAAAGATGCTAAATAAAATAGATTAAAAATACTCATATAAGGCAGTAAATGGAGTAAATGATGTAGAATGAAACAATGAATCTTAATACCACCCATGGGCAGATTTCACCTGTAAAGAACTTTCAAGCATCTAGAATAAAATAAGTAAAACTGATTATCATGTGATCTACATTTTGGTGTAAAATTATAAATTGTTTATTTTAATCTGTAATTATATTCCTTCTACATTTTTGGAGTTAAAATATCCCATATTAAATAAAATGATGACTTTTAAAATTATTCTTACCCGACAAACTTAAATATTGGATATGCATGATTCTGACATTATTTTAATGACATATTGCGCTATGAAATTTGAGTGTTGGAACAATTGATACAGATCAAGAACTAGGGGACTGAGTTTAGGAAATTTGGTTTGAATGATGTAATGAAATTTCCCTGTTCAAGAGTAACTAGGAAATTTCCTGTTTTTTATATCCTTCCCTCCTTTTCACATACTCAATTCTGGGAATGGTTTATTCTTCCATAAAATGCAGGCAAGAGATGTCCATGTATGCTTGTATGTAAGTTTTAGGGGTAGAGCAGGGTAGGGCTAAAGAGGGAATTGGCAATTAAATGTCTGGATCATGAAATGTTACTCTGCATGCAACATAAATAGAAAGAGCTGATATGATAATAATTGAGCATGTATTCTCAACATATTGGGAATTAAATTTTCATAGAAAATATAAATATATATTTTATCGCTGTAATTGTATTGAATTGAGCATACATTAAAAAATCAAGATGGTTTTTTTAAAAGGGAAACATGCTTAGTAAGAATGCTGATTATGCCACAAAACATAGGTACAACAAGTCCATTCTTCTTAAAAACTTGAATATTTGGCTTTCTTAATTGGTTAGTCTATCACATATATGTATATATATTTTTTCAATGTTAAGGGGAATATTTTTGCTGTTGTTCAGACAGTTCCCTTCTGAATATGTCTCTTTGAGGCTACACATATAAACAGTATCGAACTGGACAAAGGAAACTGACATAATAATCATAAAATTATTTACAAATAAATAATAAAGGTAATGACATCATTAATCACTATAAATTTGGCAACAACTTATCTGGTTTTGCACACAAAGAAATAGATATTAAGCAGCTCATACTATGTCACATGGATAGACTATGGGTACTGAGTGACTTTAGAAAAAATAAATCATGTGGTCTAAGTCTTCTTTAGAAAAAAAATATAGTCTGTGCTTGGAAATCTCTAAGATTCATTTTGAGGTTGCAAATGTTTTACTTCTTAATTTTGGCTTAAAAAAGATTTCTTTCTAATTTTCTTTGAAGATATGACCTTTTACTCACAATGCAAGAAAGTTAATTAAGCTCACATCTTACATGCTAATTTGAATTTCCAATTGCAATTTATTGCATCTGAGGTAGAAGGGATACAAATGGTCAATGAGTTTGATCAAATATCTGGATTATTTACAGAATACAGTCAAGGGAAATAATATTTCATAGCCTGTGGAGTGGTACATGTCAAAAATTGATACTTTAAAATAATTTACAACAAGAATATTAAGTACCATGATGTATATAGTTGGAAAAACAAAGCTCTACTTTGATTTTATTGTAAAAAGAAGAAAACACATGCCTCCCTTCAGATTATAGGGAGCAGTGAGTGGAGGGTAACAGTGCAAACTGTAGAAAGAATTTTAACCTGCAAGGTTCACTTAGTTTTTCTTCTGTGTAAGTAAAGGAAGCCTTTGAGGCAAATGATTCTGTTACTTAGCAAATTTGTTTTGGAACTTATTAGTCACATGTCAGCCGCAGGTGACTACCAGCAGGGGTAACTCCAACCACTCTTCAGAACGATGTAAAGCACTACCTGTGCTTGGGGAAAGGGAATTTCAACAGATGATAATGTGTGTAGAACTATATCCCTTTTCATTAATGTAGATTTGGTCTATATTATCTCTAAAAATCACGGTTTATTTTGGAGGGTGTGTTTGTGGGTTGCGTGTGTATGCATGTGTGGTGTGCACGCATGTAGACACTCAAAGGTCCCCAAAATGTAAGATGACATGATTAAGAGGTAGAACAAAGCACGAAGAGGTAAAAAGAAAGTTTATTTTTGCTGATTTTTCCCATTTTTTTGAAAGCAGGAATTCAATACCTGCCAAAAAGATCATTCTTTGAAAAAGGTTTGAGAAATTGTTTTAAGGTCAGGGTTTATAAACTATCCATTTTGTGATCTGAACATAATCCCGCAATTATTTAGACTTAGATATCTATTTAATTGGATTTCATGTTTATTATATAGTCTCTTTTTACTGTGATTTAATCAGTTTTAGAGTTTTGAAAGTTTTCATTTCCCTTTGGTGAAAAAATATTTATGATCCACTAGCATTAATTTTTTTATTTGAATTTATCTGTGTGCTATTCACTAATCTCTAGGTTCTCTTCTATTTGAGAGTATGTATACACTGCCTCTAGATTTGAAGGACAGCTTTGGAAGGCAGGAAATTCTTTGTTCTTTCCCTCTGAAGTGCGGGTGTCCTCAGATGGTGTAGATGTTCCTCTGCTACCTTGTGGCACTCCCTGGATGTTGCTGTGGAGATAATCTGGTACCCAATTCATTCTTCCCTCTTCTGGATGACTCTGTCTTACTGTCTGAATTCCTAGATGAGTCTTTATTCATGAAGTTCGATGATTTCAAGAAGATATGCCTTGACGAGAGTATTCTATACCAATTTTTCCTGGATTTGTTCCACTTCTCAGTGCAGATTCAAATTTTCCTTTATTTCAGAACATTTTTATTCTGGCATATAATTAAATGTACATATTAAATTGTGTTTTCTTATGTGGGGGCTTCCCTGGTAGAGACACCGAGAATGTATATTTGAGTTTTCCTTTTCTGGTTTTTATATATGCAATCTTCTTCATAATTATATTTTTCAATAAAGACTGTATGAAAAAGGTTATACTAAAAAATGTGCCTCTGCTTATATTAGGTCAATCTTTCCAAGTACATGCTGGATCATGTTACTTGCTTACGCCATTAGTTTCCAACAGCTTACCATCCTCTTTGGGATATATATACATTTTTTTTTTTCAACACAAGCTCCCCATCTCCTTTTCTACGTTTATCTCACAATATTCTCCCCAAGATAGCTACGCAAGCTCCATTACTTATGAATGCTCACATGTGCTATGATCTTTTTCCTTTCATCTCTGAATATTTACAAATACATATCAGATACACTTTTCCTGGTTTATTCTTAGGTATAATTTTTATTTTGAGAAAATTTTAAAAGCATAGCAAATTAAAAAACAATACAGTGCATAAAGCAGATTCAGCTATTGTGAAAATTCAATCATACTATTAAAATATTGTTTAATAAATGAAATAAAACTCACAAAGATGGCATTCTATTTTTCCGCAGTCACATGTCAGTCCAATCCCCGCTCCTTGCTTCTTTCTTTCCCATTTGCATACACCCTTGATAATGAATTTGGTTCTCATCTTTTCAGTCCTTTAAATGTGTGTGTGTACATGTGTTTGTATGTAACAAAGGATGCATGCAGTATTGCTTTGTTTTTTAAAAATTATATAAATGATATCTAATTATATAAAACCTTGAAAATTGCTTTATTAAATCCAATTATACTTTTGAGACTTACTTATAATATCCTATTTCTCTTTGACTTTGATTTTATTTACTTATTTTTAAACCTTTTTAAAATCTGGGAAAACTCACATTTAGGTCTAAAAATGCTTAATATCATTATAATAAACTCTAATTAACCATTTTATCATCACTATAAGATTCTACTAAAATAATTTTTGCTCATTTAAATGACTCCCCTTCATCTCTGAAGAAGTACTTTAGGACACAATAGAATATATCTAGGACCATCACCCGTACATTGTTTCTTAAAATTTAACTTGAAGTGTATTTTTCATGTGAAAGAAGATTTAAGATCATTGATAGCAAAATTGAAACCCAACTCTAGAAGTGAAGGAGGAAATGATTAATTTAACAGATAAATTCCCTTTAATAATTTCTCCTGGCCTTTTGTTTTGTCTTATTTAATTGTGTTTCACTGAAGACCCATCTGGGTGTATGTATGAAGTAATAGAAATTATTTATACAGTTGCAGAGACCTGCCTGTATGTGATAAACACACTTACTGAGTTTGTACATTATTTCTGCAGTGGGAAAAGAGTCAGTTCAAGTCATATCTAATTAAAAATGAAACTCCCCAAAGAAATATGCATAGTATTAAATTCTACTTTTTCATAAGTGCAATGAAAATTAAATAACTAAATTAGTATATACACTCTGGAGTCCATCTATCCATCAAAATAATTGTTTTTCTTTCTCTTTATTACTTTAGTAATCAGTCTCTAGTAAGTAACTGACCTACTGTATCAGTGAAGTGTATATTTGAAGTATTTTTTAATACTTTTTTAAAGTATTTTTTCTACAATGAAATGATGCAATTTTATGATAATTTGGTGCTTTTCATCTGATCTGTCCAATTAAGATATTGATGTGGAGAAAAAGTTTGGAAAATTCCAGAACCAGTATCAGTTGGCATGTCCAACTGATGGCATGTTTGGGTAGCTAGCAAAGTGAATCCTTCCAAACACTACAGCAGGGTCTTTACTTCTCAATACACATACAATAAGAACTCTATTGCCAGAACTGCATCTTCTATTTGTATACTATGCTATCCTAAGTTGTCAGTCATCTGTTTGGTCAATGTAGAGATTAGGGGGGTACGATGTTTATCATTTCGCAGCTCCTACCTATAGATTTAGTATCTTTTATCTAATGAGTTAGACCAGAGTTTCTCAACCTCAGCACCCTTGCCATTTCAGACTGGATAATACTTGGTTGCAAGTATTGGGGTTGGGGAAAGGGAATGTGCTATGTTTAGTAGGATATTTATCAGAGTCTCTGATTTGCACTCACTAGATGCTAGTAACACCTCATTCCCAATCATGACCAACAAAATGTCTTTGGGCATTATCCAATGACATCTGGAAGGGGAGAGGAGGCAACTTTAGGTACAATTGAGAATCACAGTCCTAAACAGGACTACCATCATCTGTTGTGGTTGTTGTCCAGTTGCTAAGCTGTGTTTGACTCTTTACAACCCCATAAATTGTAGCCCACCAAGCTCCACTGTCCACGGGATTTCCAATGGGAGAATACTGGAGTGGGTTGCCATTTCCTTCTCCAGGGGATCTTTCCGATCCAGGGATTGAAGCTGCATCTCCTGCTTGGTAGGCAGATTCTTTTTTTTTTTTTTTTATGAATTTGCTTTATTTTTTAAGTGCTCACTTAAGATTTTACAATATGTATTTTTTATCTTAATTTAGTCCACCTTCAAATAATAATGTACCACACTCCTTAAGAACCTTGCCACAGAATGTTTCCACTTTTTATGTCCTGTTCTTTGTGTTATTGTTGTCATGCACTTTTAAAAAATGTTTTTATTTATTATTATTCTTTTTTCTTTTTAATTTTTTTTTTACCTGAAGGATAAATGCTTTACAGAATTTTGTTGTTTTCTGTCAAACCTCAACATGAATCAGCCATAGGTATACATATATCCCCTCTCTTTCGAACGTCCCTCCCATCTCCCTTTCTATCCCACCCCTTTAGGTAGATATAGAACCCCTGTTTGAACTTCCTGAGCCATACAGCAAATTCCCATTGGCTATCTATTTTACAAATGGTAATGTAAGTTTCCATGTTACTCTTTCCATACATCTCACCCTCTTTCCATCCATCTCACTCTTTCCATACATCCTTCTCTCTCCCCATGTCCACAAATCTATTCTCTATGTCTGTTTCTCCATTGCTGACCTGTAAATAAATTCTTCAGTATCATTTTTTCTAGATTCCATATATGTTGTGTTAAAATATGATATCTATCTTTCTCTTTCTGACTCACTTCATTCTGTATAATAGATTCTAGGCTCATCCACCTCATCAGAACTGACTCAAATGCATTCCTTTTTATGGCTGAGTAATATTCCATTGTGTATATGTACCACAACTTCTTTATCCATTCATCTGTTGATGGACATCTAGGTAGCTTTCATGTTCTAGCTATCGTAAATAGAGATGCAATGAACAATGGGATACATGTGTTTTTTTCAATTTTTGTTTCCTCATGGTATATGCCTAGGAGTCAGATGGGTGGGTCATGCGTGGTTTTATTCTAGGTTTTTAAGAAATCTCCATACCATCTTCCATAGTGGCTGTATCAATTTACATTCCCACCAACAGTGCAAGAGCATTCCCTTTTCCCCAAAGCCTCTCCAGCATTTATTGTTTGTAGACTTTTTGATGATGGCCATTTTGACCAGTGTGAGGTGATATCTCATTGAGGTTTTGATTTGCATTTCTCTAATAATGAGCAATGTTGAGCATCTAATCATGTGTTTGTTAGCCATCTGTATGTCTTCTTTGGAGAAATGTTTGTTTAGGTCTTTCCTCACTTTTTGATTGAGTTGAGTTTTTCTGTCATTGAGTTGTTCGAGCTGCTTGCATATTTTGGATATTAATCCTTTGTCAGCTGTTTCATTTGCTATTATTTTCTCCTATTCCCAGGGTTGTCTTTTCACCTTGCTTATAGTTTTCTTTGCTGTGCAAAAGCTTTTAAGTTTAATCAGGTCCTACACTTTTACTTTTGTTTTTATTTCTGTTACTCTAGGAGGTGGGTACAGAGGATCTTGGTTTGATTTATGTCATTGAGTGTTCTGCCTATGTTTTCCTTTAAGAGTTTTATAGTTCCTGGTCTTACATTTAGGTCTTTAATCCATTGAGCTTATCTTTGTGTATGGTGTTAGGAAGGGTTCTAATTTCATTCTTTTACATGTAGTTGTCCAGTTTTTCCAGAACCATTTACTGAAAAGGCTGTCTTTGTCGTGTTGTATATTCTTATCTCCTTTGTCAAAAATAAGGTATGCATAGGTGCATAGGTTGGTTTCTGGGCTTTCTATCTTGTTCCATTGGTCTATATATCTGTTTTTGTGCCAGTACCACACTGTCTTGATGACTGTAGCTTTGTAGTCAAATATGAAGTCAGGAAGGTTGATTCCTCCAGCTCCATTCTTCTTTCTCAAGACTGCTTTGGCTAGTCAGTGTCTTTTTTATTTCCATATGGATCGTGAAATTTTTTTGTTCTAGTTCTGTGAAAAATGTCATTGGCAATTTGATAGGGATGACACTGAATCTGTAGATTGCGTTTGGTGGTATAGTCATTTTCACAATATTGATCCTTCCTACCCAGGAACATGGACTACCTGTCCATCTGTTTATGTTGTCTTTGATTTCTTTCATCAGTTCAGTTCAGTTGCTCAGTCGTGTCCGACTATTTGCAACCCCATGAACTGCAGCATGCCAGGCCTCCCTGTCCATCACCAACTCCTGGAGTTCACTCAAACTCACGTCCATCAAGTTGGTGATGCCATCCAGCCATCTCATCCTCTGTCGTCCCCTTCTCCTCCTGTCCCCAATCCCTCCAAGCATCAGGGTATTTTCCAATGAGGTAACTCTTCGCATGAGGTGGCCAAAGTACTGGAGTTTCAGCTTTAGCATCATTCCTTCCAAAGAACACCCAGGACTGATCTCCTTTAGAATGGACTGGTTGGATCTCCTTGCAGTCCAAGGGACTCTCAAGAGTCTTCTCCAACACCACAGTTCAAAAGTATCAATTCTTCGGTGCTCAGCCCTCTTCACAGTCCAACTCTCACATCCATACACGACCACAGGAAAAACCATAGCCTTGACTAGATGGAACTTTGTTGGCAAAGTAATGTCTCTGCTTTTTAATATGCTATCTAGGTTGGTCATAACTTTCCTTCCAAGGAGTAAGCGTCTTTTAATTTCATGGCTGCAGTCACCATCTGCAGTGATTTTGGAGCCCAGAAAAATAAAGTCTGACACTGTTTCCCCGTCTATTTCCCATGAAGTGATGGGGCCAGATGCCATGATCTTCATTTTCTGAATGTTGAGCTTTAAGCCAACTTTTTCACTCTCCTCTTTCACTTTCATCAAGAAGCTTTTTAGTTCCTCTTCACTTTCTGCCATAAGGGTGACGTCATCTGCATATATGAAGTTATTGATATTTCTCCCGGCAATCTTGATTCCAGCTTGTGCTTCATCCAGCCCAGCATTTCTCATGATGTACTCTGCATAGAAGTTAAATAAGCAGGGTGACAATATATAGCCTTGACATACTCCTTTTCCTGTTTGGAACCAGTCTGTTGTTCTATGTCCAGTTCTAACTGTTGCTTCCTGACTTGCATACAAATTTCTCAAGAGGCAGATCAGGTGGTCTGGTATTCCCATCTCTTTCAGAATTTTCCAGTTTATTGTGATCCACACAGTCAAAGGCTTTGGCATAGTCAATAAAGCAGAAATATATGTTTTTCTGGAACTCTCTTGCTTTTTCCATGATCCAGCAGATGTTGGCAATTTGATCTCTGGTTCTTAAATCTTTTCTAAAACCAGCTTGAACATCTGGAAGTTCACGGTTCACGTATTGCTAAAGCCTGGCTTGGAGAATTTTGAGCATTACTTTACTAGCGTGTGAGATGAGTGCAATTGTACGGTAGTTTGAACATTCTTTGGCATTGCCTTTCTTTGGGATTGGAATGAAAACTGAGCTTTTCCAGTCCTGTGGCCACTACTGAATTTTCCAAATTTGCTGGCGTATTGACTGCAGCACTTTCACAGCATCATCTTTCAGGGTTTGAAATAGCTCAACTGGAATTCCATCACCTCCACTAGCTTTGTTTGTAATGATGCTTTCTAAGGCCCACTTGACTTTT
Organism: Bos mutus; assembly: GCF_027580195.1. Taxonomy (NCBI): domain Eukaryota; kingdom Metazoa; phylum Chordata; class Mammalia; order Artiodactyla; family Bovidae; genus Bos; species Bos mutus. The sequence continues at coordinate 41,709,606 of NC_091630.1, read as the reverse complement.
CTTTCATCAATGTCTTATAGTTTTCTGTGTACAGTTCTTTTGTCTCCTTAAAAGTGAAAGTGAAAGTGAAGTCGCTCTGTGTTGTCCAACTCTTTGTGACCCCATGGACTATAGCCCACCAGGGTCCTCCGTCCATGGGATTCTCCAGGCAAGAATACTGGAGTATTCCTTTTCCAGGGGATCTTCCTGACACAGGGATCGAACCCAGGTCTCCTGCAATGCAGGGAGACGCTTTAACTTTGAGCCAAGTTTATTCCTAGATATTCAATTCTTTTTGTTGCAATGGTGAATGGGATTGATTCCTTCTCTTTCTGATTTTTCATTGTTAGTATATAGAAATGCTAGTGATTTCTCTGTATTGATTTTGTATCCTGCAACTTTGCTAAATTCACTGATTAGCTCTAGTAATTTTCTGATACTATTTTTAGGGTTTTCTGTGTATAGTATCATGTCATCTCTAAACAGTGAGAGCTTTACTTCTTCTTTGCTGATCTGAATTCTTTTTCTTTATTTTACTTCTCTGATTGCTGTAGCTAGGACTTCTAGATCTATGTTGAATAATAGTGGTGAAAGTGGACATCCTTGTCTTGTTCCTGATCTTAGGGGGAATGCATTCAATTTTTCACCATTGAGTATAATGTTTTTTGCAGGCTTATCATATATGACCTTTACTATGTTGAAGTAGGTTCCTTCTTTGCCCATTTTCCAAAGAGTTTTAATCATAAATAGGTGCTGAAATTTGTCAAAGGCTTTTTCTGCATCTATTGAAATGATCATATGGTTTTTATCTCTCAATTTGTAAATATGGTATATCACATTGATTGATTTGCATATATTGAAGAATCCTTGCATTCCTGGAATAAACCAACTTGATCATGGTATATGAGCTTTTTGATGTATTGCTGAATTCTGTTTGCTAAAATTTTGTTGAATATTTTTGTATCTATGTTCATCAGTAATATTGGCTTGTAGTTTTCTTTTTTTGTGTTATCAGGGTCATGGTGGCCTCATAGAATGAGTTTGGAAGTATTCCTTATTCTGCAATTTTTTGAAAGAATTTTAGAAGAACAGGCATTAACTCTTCTCTAAATGTTTGATAGACTTCTGTGAAGCCATCTGGTCCTGGGCTTTTGTTTTTGGGGAGATTTTTGATCACAGCTTCAATTTCAGTGCTTATAATTGAGTTGTTCATGATTTCTATTTCTTCCTGATTCAGTCTTGGAAGATTGAACTTTTCTAGGAATCTGTCCATTTCTTCCAGGTTATCCATTTTATTGCCATATTGTTGTTAATAATAGTCTCCTATAATCCTTTGTATTTCTGCATTGTCTGTTGTAACCTCTCCTTTTTCATTTCTAATTTTGTTGATTTGATTCTTCTCCCTTTCTTGATGAATCTGGTTAAAGGTTTGTCAATTTCATACATCTTCTCAAAGAACCAACTTTTATTTTTATTAATCTTTACCTTTGTTTCTTTTTTATTTCTTTTTCATTTTTTTTCTGCTCAGATCTTTATGATTTCTTTCCCTGTAATTTTTTTTTTGTTGTTCTTCTTTTTTCAGTTGTTTTAGGTATAAAGTTAAGTTTTTTATTTGATGTTTTTCTTGTTTCTTGAGGTAGGATTGTATTGCTATAAACTTCCCTCTTAGAACTGCTTTTGCTGCATCTCATAGGTTTTGAGTTGTCATGTTTTCATTGTTGTTTTTTTCTAGAATTTTTTTGATTTCCCTTTTGATTTCTTCCATAACACATTGGTTATTTAGAAATGTGTTGTTTAATCTCCATGGGTTTGTGTTTCTTACAGTTTTTTTTCTTGTAATTGATATCTAGTCTCATAGCATTGTGTTCAGAGAAGAAGCTTGATATGATTTCAATTTTCTTAAATTTACTGAGATTTGATTTGTGACCCAAGATGTGGTCTATCCTGGAGAATGTTCCATGTGCACTTGAGAAGGTGTATTCTGCATTTGGATGGAATGGCCTGAAGATATTGATGAGATCTATCTCATCTAATGTATCATTTAAGACTTGTGTTTCCTTATTAATTTTCTGTTTTGATGATCTGTCCATTGGTGTGAGTGGGGTGTTAAAGTGTCCTACTATTATTGTGTTACTGTCATTTTCTCCTTTTATGTCTGTTAGAGTTTGTCTTATGTATTGAGGTGCTCCTATGTTGGGTGCATAGATATTCACAATTGTTATCTTCCTCTTGGAATGATCCCTTGAACATTATGTAGTGTTCTTCCTTATCTCTTGTAATGTTCTTTATTTTAAGGTCTTTTTTTTTTTCTGTCTAATATGAGGATTGTTACTCCAGCTTTCTTTTGCTTCTCATTTGCACGGAATATATTTTTCCATCCTCTCACTTTCAGTCTATATGTGTCTTTAGGTCTGAAGTGGGTTTCTTGTAGACAGCATATATATGGGTCTTGCTTTTGTATGCATTCAGCCAGTCTGTGTCTTTTGATTGGAATATTTAATCCATTTACATTTAAAGTAATTATTGATATATATGTTCCTATTGCCATTTTAGTAATTGTTTTTTTTTTTTTTTTTGTAGATCCTTTTTCTTCTCTTGTATTTCTTTTGACTATATAAGTATGACTTATATAAGTATCTTATGACTATATAGGACTTCCCTGGGGGCTCAGAGGTTAAAGAGTCTGCTTGGAATGCAGGAGACCTGGGTCGGGAAGATCCCCTGGAGAAGGAAAATGGCAACTCACTCCAGTACTCTTGCCTGGAGAATCCCATGGAGGGAGGAGCCTGGTAGGCTACAGTCATGGGGTCGCAAAGAGCCAGATAGGACTTCACTTTCACTTTCTATGACTATATAAGTATCTTGTATGACCATATAAGTCCGTTTAATATTTGCTGTAAAGCTAGTTTGATGGTATTGTATTCTCTCAACTTTTGCTTGTCTGAAATTCTTTTTATTTCTCCATCAGTTTTGAATGAGATCCTTGCCAGATACAGTAATCTTGGTTGTAGATTTTTCACTTTCAGTACTTTAAATATATCCTGCCATTCCCTTCTGGCCTGCAGTTTCTGCTGAAAGATCAGCTGTAAAGCATATGGGGTTTCCCTTGCATGTTACTTGTTTCTTTTCCCTTGCTGCTTTTAATATTCTTTCTATGTGTTTAGTCTTTGTTAGTTTGATTAGTATGTGTCTTGGAGTGTTTCTCCTTGGGTTTATCCTATATGGGACTCTTTGTGCCTCTTGGACTTGATTATTTCCTTTTCTGTATTGGGGAAATTTTCAACTATAATCTCTTCAAAAATTTTCTCACACCATTTCTCTTTCTCTTCTTCTTTTGGGACCCCTATAATTCGAATATTGGTGCATTCGATATTGTCCCAGAGGTCTCTGAGACTATCCTCAGTTCTTTTCATTCTTTTTACTTTATTCTGCTCTTCAGAAGTTATTTCCATCATTTTATCTTCCAGCTCACTGATGCGTTCTTCTGCTTCAGATACTTTGATATTGCTTCCTTCTAGAGTATTTTTAATTTCAGTAATTGTGTTGTTTGTCTCTGCATGTTTATTCTTTAATTCTTCTAGGTCTTTGTTAATTCTTGCATTCTCTCCATTTTATTTTCAAGATTTCTGATAATCTTTACTATCATTATTCTGAATTCTTTTTCAGGTAGCTCACCTATTTCCTCTTCACTTATTTGGACTTCTGTGCTTCTACTTTGTTCCTTCATTTGCATAGTATTTCTCTGCCTTTTCATTATTTTTCTTTTTAACTTATTGTGTTTGAGGTCTCCTTTTCCAGGACTTCAAGGTTGAATTCTTCCTTTCTTTTGGTTTCTGCCCTCCTAAGGTTTGTCCAGTGGTTTGTGTAAGCTTTGCATAGGGTGAGTTTTGTACTGAGTTTTTGTTTGTTTGCTTGCTTGTTTTTGCCCTGATAGGTAAGACTGAGTGAGGTGGTAATCCTGTCTGCTGATGAATGGGTCTGTACTTTTGTTTTGTTTGTTGTTTAGATGAGTTGTCCTGCACAGGGTGCTACTGGTGATTGGGTCATGCAGGGTCTTTTATCCCAGTGATTTCCTTTGTTTGAGTTCTCACTATTTGATAACCCCTAGGGTTAGTTCTCTGGGTCTTGGAGTCAGTGCTCCCATTCCAAAAGCTCAGGGCTTGATTTCTTTTGGTTATTAAGTGTCTAGCCTTTCCTCATGCAAACCTCTCTACTCCTTTCTGCTGTACTTTTGATGGGCAGTTCTGCTGGTCTTGATTGGAGCATTTTGTGCAGTCACAGTCAGATGGTGGTTGGGGCTGCCGTGACTGAGATGACTTCCTCACACTGCTGGAAGTTCAGGCTATTGGCTGGAACTGTAGAGCCTCTTTTGTCCTCCAAGTGGCTAAGATTTTCAGCACAAGGCAGCTGAGTCCCCAAAAGAAGTATGCCAGCTTATCAGACACCAATGTGCAGGCCACTTATCCAGGTGGATTCTTCACCACTGAGCCACCAGGGAAGCCCACTGCCACCTTCTACTATCTCTAAATTTAGTCTTCCATGTTTGGGCAAAACTCATATTTGGGATATATTTCAATTTGATCTTGAGGCCATATTGCCTCTATTGCTGTGGTTAAATTAAGGTTAGATGAAGAAGTGTATTCTTTGATGTAATATTTTATTTGAAATAAAAAAATATTAAATATATGTTTCTATCCTTGAGTCCCAATTCCAAAAAGTTGAACTCTTGTAGCTGTTTCTTTTGATATTTCCCTTCATATTTTCAAAATCAGAAGATGGATGCTGCATGCAATTGAACTAAAAGATACAGCTTTTGTTTCTTGGAAATAATGAAGCAGTGAGAGCACATCTGTTAGAGGTTAGAAAGCTGGAATCCTTGTTATACCAGGTAAAATATTTAGTAGAATTGTGGCCTGTGATATCCTGAAAGATAGATAAACAATGGACTACACAAGATCTAGAAAATATTGATAATGTTGCATGTGATCTTTTAAACATTTTTATATAGAGAAGGTGAAATATAAGTAAGTCTATTTGTAAGTTTTTTCTACATGTAGCTAGCAAAGTTAGCTGAGCAAGAGTTGGATATACTGGGATCTCAAATGTTTTAAAAAAACAACAATAGCAGATGAATTCTGTTTCTCTAACTGAAACAAGTGTATTGCTCAGCCTGTATTGCTCAGCCAGTAATATATGCTCAAAGATTGTATGAGTAAGACTAATCTCACACTCAAATCTATTGTTTCACAAGAGTGGGTGATGGGTAGAATTCAGGGGCCAGTAAATAAAAGATCAGAGTTATTAAATCTATAAACTATATTTATAGAAAATATGACAAAACTAGACAGCATATTAAAAAGCAGAGGCATCACTTTGCAGGCAAATGTTCATGTAGTCAGAACTAATTTAATATGGTTTTTCCAGTAGTCATGTATCGATGTGAGAGTTAGTTCATAAAGAAGGCTGAGAGCTGAAGAATTGATGCTTTCAAATGTGGTGCTGGAGAAGACTCTTGAGAGTCCCTTGAACAGCAAGGAGATCAAACCAGTCAATTCTAAAGGAAATAAACTCTGAGTATTCATTGGAAAGACTGATACTGAAGCTGAAGCTCTAATACTTTGGCCACCTAATGTGAAAAACTGACTCATTGGAAAAGACCCTGATGCTGGAAAAGATTGAGGGCAAGAAGAGAAGGGGTGACAGAGTTTAGATGGTTAGATAGTATTACCAATATGAATTTGAGCAAACTATGGGAGATAGTGAAGGACAGGGAAGCTTGGCATGCTGCAGTTCATGGGATCACAAAGAGTCAGATGCAGCTTAGTGACTGAACAAACAAGAAGAAGAGAGAATATGGTTTGTGTTTATCCAATACAGAATTGACCACAAGCAAAGTGATTTGATTTAATTTAATTTAATACTTTGGCCACATGATGCAAAGAACTAACACATTTGAAAGACCCTTGGGAAAGATTGAAGGACGGAGGAGAATGGGATGACAGAGGATGAGATGGTTGAATGGTATTACTCACTCAATGGACATGAGTTTGAGTAAACTCTGGGAGTTGGTGATGGACAGGGAGGCCTGGCGTGCTGCAGTCCATGGGGTCACAAAGAGTCAGACATGACTGAGTGGCTGAACTGAACTTAAAGTGATTTAATTTCCATTAAGTCCTAGAGGCAATTAGACTGCCTGAAATGCCACAAGCTTGATTTACAGAAGTTGGCATCAGATCACCTCTAAGACAACCTCCAGATTTCCAAATTCCACATGAGAAAAAGTTCTACAATTATAATGTAACCTCTAAGGGACACAGGGCAATGCCAACCCTAGTCAAGTTGCTGGTCAGTTGATTAATTGAGAAACTTCCTCCACCAGCAAAGAATGGTGCTTTGGCGATTCCTGTTAGTGTGTTTGTTAGTTGCTCAGTCGTGTCCGACTCTTGAAAATGCTATCAATATCCTATTCTTCCATTTTTCAAATGGAGGATTTTATTTCTACTTTACACAGACTGGTGATTCGTCTTTTATTTTGGGACCATTGGTTCATGAAGAGCCATATCTAGATCTAAAGGACAGGGTTGCATATGATACAGGAATCCTGAACTTTGTTCTGAGTGCATTGACAGGATTGAATTTAGGAGCTACTTTTCTTGAGAACGGAGTTTGCACAGATAGTGAGTACCCAAAAAGAACACTGGCAGGTTTCCAGTGATGTCTCAAATATGCCTTTTCTCCTTTGTTAGTTTTATGATTCTCAAGGTTAACAAGGCCCCAAGCCACTAGAATAAACAATTAATTCACCATCCTCCCTTGCAGCTGTGTTTGGCTATGTAACCAACTTTGATGCATGCACTTTCTGGCATATGCTCTTAAAAGGAAGATGTATCAGTTGTTTCTTCTTCTCCTCCCTGCTTTTCACTGGTTTGTTGTAGATGAGATCAGAGGCCATCTTATACAAAGTGAATGATGACAACATCCCGTGGAAAGAAAGTACTAGATACAAGAAAAACCTCAGTCCTCATCACCTTTTCTGAATAAGTTGTATCAGTACTGGCTTTTATTTAAGAGAGTAAGCACTTCTCTTCTGTGTAAATCACTGTTAATTTTTAGTCTCTGTCACCTTCAGCTAAACTTTTGTTGTCATTAAAATACACCTGTTATACATAACTGTTTCTTCAGACTCTGATGATCCTTGAATATCCATTCATATTTTAGGACAAACTACTAAAAATTAAGTGTTAACCTCCTTCTTTGGGGTGACCAAATGTAAAGAGCAGAACTTTTGATCAATTAGGTCACTTCAGTCAAAAAGGAGTACTGAATCTTCTGCCCAACTTAGTAGTGGAGTATAAATTAGACACTTGACAGCCAGTATTTTTGGAGTATGTCCAAATAATGGGGCTGAGGACAGGGTTGTTCACTCTTCTGTAAATATTATTTCACATCATCTTCCTAATTTTAATTATGTCCTCTCTCTCTTCTCAGCTGAGCATACTCCCCAGTCCAAAACCTCATTGATTTTTTTCCATTTAGTACTTTTTCTTTATTTTTGATGTTTGAGGAATGGGTTTTTGTATTGCTACAGAGAATTGAACTTGCTTAAATAATCTTCCTGTTTTCAATGAAACCAGTGTGTACATCTATCTTCAGAGGTGTCTGGTGCCTCTAACACATGAGTTCTTTTTGATGTCCTGTGTCCTAACTGGCTCACAGTCTGTTATCTCTTACTTTCCTGGAAACTCAGAGTTCAATCAGAGAGGTAGAACAATGGGATGATTATGTATATTATATATGTTAAAAGTTCTTACAGGAATTTGATCTTACACAGTTGTGTGAACTTGTGAAGTTGTGTCTTCATGGTTCTTGTCTGTGACTCTGATGTTGAAATTTGAGGCCCATAGTTAAGGCAATCAGGGAGGAGAGATGGCTGCAACGCAGGGGACAGCGAGAACAATTTGGAAGGGACAAACATGAGTCAGACTCACATGGACAGACCGACACCTTGTCAGGTCCTTTTAGCCCTTTTCTCAGTAGTGTATGTCCCATAGATTTCAGGATCCTTCAGTCCTTGGGTCAGGAAGATTTCCTGGGTGTGAAATGGCAACCTACTCCAGTATTCTTGCCTGGGAAATTCCTGGTGGGCTATAGTCCATGGGGTCACAAAGACTTGGACCCAAATGAGCGACTGAAAACACACAGAAACACACAGGACTAGCTCAGGAATCAGAGAAAGTGAAGGAGAATCCAGAGGAATGTAGACCAGCTACAGGCTTGGCCATTACTTAGCCATGAGGTCAGTCAAAAAATAAGTGACAGAATGTGTGAGCTACAAAGTGGTTGTCACTTCACTTCTGCTCTGCACATCTCCCACAACAATCTCTCTTATGATCAACCCACCCAAATTAGAAACATAGCAAAAAAGTGGGGATGTAGTCCAGCCAGGCCAAGTTACAGATTAACCAAAATGGATCAAGGAAAACTGAAGCTGAAATCTTATCCCTTCAGTGCTTGTTAATTTCCATCATCCTCCCCATCCTCATACTGATTTTCACCTTTCTCTACAAAATAGGAGGCTGATCTCTATCAACATCACACAGGCTCCCTTGCCTTCTGGCTTCTGATTGGGGATTTGGCCAATTGGGTTGCTGGCCTGAGGAATGGGCAGATAATCAGAAAGGATGGAGTAGATATTTCACACTCTTTCCATGTCTGGCTGTGATTCCTGCTGGGACTGTATTCCATGATGGTCACAACTGCTCTCCAGAGGCTCTTTCACATCCCCAGTTTCTTCCAAGCTTTGGAAACCCCATTGGTCCATCTCACCCTTCAGCCTAGGGTTAGAGATGACTTTCTGTGGTCACCAGCCCCTTACTATCTCCTTAACACTTCTGTCATAAGTCTAAATAGTTCTTTCAATAAGTTTTCTTATTTAAGCTCTTGGTAATGTGTTGAGAATTTGTCTCCATTTATTTTCTATGATCCATTTGCATTTATTTCTTTCATTGGGTTTTTTTGGAGGATGTGTAAGTAAACATATGCTTATGTTCTCTAGAAACTTATTTTTTAAAATGCTCCCTAACAGTAAAATGAGAATTTTGTGACAGTTATAGATTTGAAAATTTATGATGAACTATTTTTTTTTTCCAGAATTCTCTGGTGATCCAGTGGCTAGGACTTTATGCTCTCACTACTGATATTTGATTGGAATTTGAGATTTGATTTGATTCGGTTTGGAATCAGACCAGGTTTGATTCCTGGTCATGGAAGGGTTTTATTTTACTGGCACAGCAAGCCAGTAAATATATATATGTATGTGTATGTATATGTATGTATATGTATATATATATTCCCCAAAATAGGTGCTAATGAGCAATATCTATATTTTCACACTGATTCCAATTTTAGGATTGCTGCTGTTAGTTGTTCAGTCGCTCAGTCCTGTCCAACTCTTTGCAACCCCATGGACTGCAGCACAACAGACTTCCCTGTCCTTCACAATGTCCTGTAGTTTGCTCAAATTCATGTCCAATGAGTCGATGATGCCATCCAACCACCTCATCCTCCATCGCCCTCTTCTCCTCCTTGCCTTCAATCTTTCCCAGCATGAGTCTTTTCCACTGAGTTGGTTGTTTGCATCATGTAGCCAAAGTATTGGAACTTCGGCTCCAGCATCAGTCCTTCCAGTGAATATTCAGGGTTGATTTCCTTTACGTTTGACTGGTTGGAGCTTCTTGCTGTCCAAGGGACTCACAAGAGTCTTCTCCCAGCATTTCATATGATGTACTCTGCATATAAATTAAATAAACAGGGTGACAATATACAGCCTTGATGTACTCCTTTCCCAAGTTTCAACCAGTCTGTTGTTCCATGTTCGGTTTTGACTGTTGCTTCTTGACCTGCATACAGATTTCTCAGGAGACAGGTAAGGTGGTCAGTATTCCCCTCTTTAAGAATTTTCCACAGTTGATAGTGATCCATACAATCAAACGCTTTAAGATAGTTAATTGCTATAGTCTGGCAGAGCTTCATTGCTGCTGTCTATACATCTCTGTGCTTTCATATTTGCTTAACTAAATGGACACCTTAATGGATCATACTATTCCAACCAGACAGAACATAACAATGGATCTTCACTCATTTCTAAATATCGAGAAACTAAGTATTTAATCAATTAATAAATGAATACACAGGATGGACATCCTTCCACCCCCCTGCCAACACACTACTTTTCTGTAGTTTTTGCTTCTATCATTTGACAGATTGCTCATCTGTAGCGCCTCAAGAAAGGTATGTTGAGTAGAGCAGAAGTTAGTGATCACAAAAAAACTAAACGTAAGGGAACTGTAATAACATTTTAAAATTTTTGGAAACATTTCTCTCTCTATTATGTGCGCCTTGAATTGTTGCTATCCTATTCCAGCACTCTCCCTGAATCCTTTTAACTGCTCTCAAAGACAGCTTCCAAACTTCCTGTAGGTTGCTACATGGTCTTGGCAAATTGACCTTTACTTGATCATTTCCAAGGAGGATAGAATGATTTTTGAGCAGTTTGATCTTTTCAAAAATGTTTCTTGAAGAGAGTGAAAGATATGAAGACAACTATTTGTAGCTTGAATGATACTTGGCAGTTTTTCCTCCACTTCTCCAAATCTTCCACTTCCTTTCATTCCAAACATTATTGAAACCATCTAAACCCTCGTGAGTTTAATCAGAAATAGTGAATTAATTTTGGTTTCACTTAACCAAACAGGTAGCATCTAGGTCCCCCTTTCTTTTGTTTCTTTTTTTTTTCTTTCTAATGAGTACATTTTGTTTGTTTCATTCTTTTTATGAGCAGGTCAAGGTGCTCTCTTCCATTATTAAGATTTAGATTAGTAGAATGTTTTGAATCTCTTTGATTATTAAAAGCCACTGACATACTTGAGCTCCTTTATTTCCAAAGGTAGATAGATGAACAACAACAATTTTTCATAATGATGGTATAAGGAAAATATAGAGGTAAACTTATGGGAACAAAGTTATACAAATTAATAGCTAAAATTTTAAGAGAGAAAGTTTGAGAAAGCAAAGTTATCAAAAATAATTAAAAATAGGAGAGAGGGGATTCCTAAAGACATTTGCACTACTGTTACCAGAAAAAGGAAAAGTTAGATATTGAACAAGCACAATAAAAAAAGGCTTACTTCATTTTTGTTAAGTCTTGGAGCATAATGGCCACTGTGTGTGCTAAGCTGCTTCAGTCATGCCTGACTCCTTGTGACCCTCTGGACGCAGACAGTAGCCTGCCGGTCTCCTCTCTCCAAGGGATTCTCCAGGCAAGAACACTGGGTTGTCATGCTTTCCTCCAGAAATGGCCACTGTACACACATTTAATAAATAAAACTAGAAAATATGGATATAAAGCACCTTACTTCAAAGAGTTTGTTTATTGCTGAAAATTTGCAATAGAATGTTTGTTGGTTAAATGGAGGAGAGGTATTTTAATACATGATTTGTTACATAAGCAGATTCATAGCTTGTTCTCTTTTATATGAAAAATACTATTATACTGAAAATTTTGCTGCTACACTTTCTATATACTATGTAATTCCTAACTTAAGCATCCACTTTATTTTTTTTTTAATTTTATTTTATTTTTAAACTTTACAATATTGTATTAGTTTTGCCAAATATCGAAATGAATCTGCCACAGGTATACATTAAATATAGCAATTATATATAAAGTCATGTTTATATCATTTGATAAGATATATACTATGAAATTAGTTACAGAGTGACTGTATAACATACTCTCTAGAATGCCCGAGGCATAAATAAATGTGTATTCATCTGAAGATTAAATACAAGAGCTGTTGTGACTTTGGATTGTAAAGACTATTCCTTAACCCTTACACCTGTGGGGTAGCTTTAAGTGAAATTGGAAACACAGGTAGGGAAACTCTTGGAGAAATAACTTCCAAATATTCTAGTAGTACTCTTAAAATCTGATTGGTATTCATTTACTCTATTCTTTGACAAGGCTCTTATTAATTTTTTCTCAAGACATTATGATGATGTGGAAGACTTGATCAAATCATTTATAATATTTTAATTGGCTTCTGATAACTTTACTTTCTGATAATATTGTTTGATCCCCATTCAATCACCCAGAACCAGAATCCTGATTCACAGTCAGACTGTACTTCTAGAGCCATTTGACTACTTCCCAACTTTTATTTTGACTCTCATAGTGAAATTTTGATTATGAGGAAATCAGATCTGATAACCTTTCTTGAAGTATAGAAATACATATATGCCCTTTGAAATTGTAAAAATTTCCCAAATGATTCCAAAATTTCATCATGTTTCAGAATTTGCACATCATTGCATGAACATTTTCTGTGTACTTGGTTTATAAATACATGTTAAATATGATAAGCCTTATTCTTTAGGTTCACAATCTAAAACAAGCATTGGCCAGAATAAATGGTATAACACAGAAATTAATTACATGTGTATGTTGAAAACACTATAGATATGGAAAAGATGTGAGACATCACAGGTTCAACCACCTCTACTGAACACACCTTTTCAGATGACTAATTCTACTGCTATAACACTTCACTTTTAATGATTGCTGCCACCATCAACATGCTTCTAAGTCTTTTTGATTTTTCTTTGAAAGTTTCCTCTGAGTAAACTTTCCCATTTTATCATTGTATCCTCATATAATTCTTATCTTTATTATTAGTCTTGAGTGCTTCCCAGGTGGCTCAGTGATAAAGAATCTGCTGGCCAATGCAGGAGCCACAGGAGATGTGGGTTTGATTCCTTGGAAGGTCACCCGCAGGAGGAAATGGCAACCAACTCCAGTATTCTTACTGGGATAGTCCCATGAACAGAGGAGCCTGGTGGCCTATAGTCTGTGGGGTCACAAAGAGGAAGATACTGAGCAGCTGAACATGAATGCACTTATCAAGCGTAGCTCTACTTCTCTATTCAAATTTACTACTTAATATGTTGAATCATACCTACTCCTCTCTGACTAGTCTGGTCTTCTAAAGACCACAACGACATTGTACCTTTATTAGTGTCTATCCTTTACAACTGCCACAACCCCAGATCTTCTTCCTCCAAAATTCTGTAGTCCAGGTGCCCTTCAAGGGTCAAGTCAGGTTATATTTCTTCCCTGAGGCCTTCTGTACCATTATATATGAGATCATTCACTCTTGCTCTAAAGGTAGTCTTTGACAAAGTTCTAGAACAAGATTATTTCTAAGTTGTTTCTTCATTGTGGCATTTACATCAGAAAAGAATGCAAGCTTCCTGATAATGGTCAATTTATGATGTTTCTATATTCTTTTTCCACACCTAGGTATCATTTGAAATGCAGAATTTTGAGATCTAATTATTTAAAATATAAGAAAGTATCATTCACAAAATTACTGCACTATAGAATGCAGGATTTGAAAGATTTGGGGGCTTTCTTTCCTTAAAAGTCCATCGAGTAGTATGCCTAGAGGTATCAAAGTAAAATATTGGGATTTTTGCCTTCAGACACAAAGGTTTTCCCTAAAGTCCATCTACTTTTGTCCTAGACAAGTTAAATTGTATAATACAGAAAATGAAAGTTTTTCTTTGCTTCTTAAATCTAGAGTTTGGAGCTTAGACTGAGTTCTAAATAGTCAAACATCTTCCTTTAAGAACTCTCTATATGTCTTCTTAGTTCTTCAGAGGCTCATGAGAGATTCAAAAAGAGGCAAATCTCAAAAACTGAGAGGACTTCTGACTTTCAGAAATGAAGGCAAAGAGAAAGTTAAAAGGCTTTTGCACAGAGCAGTAACAGGATGTAATTGACGTTTGCAAGATTATCACACCTAGAGTACCTGAGATCCATTTGGCTGGTTAAAGAGTGCTGCAAGTAAGGAAAGATTGGTATCTAAACCAGAAAATAAAAAGAAGGGCTGAATCAGAGAGACATTACTAAAGGGGAAGCAAGAGAATTTTGTTACTAATTTCATTTTAGAAGAGATAGCAGTAGAAGATAAATTACATGAATCCTTGATTCTAATACTCTGGGGTTTTAAATCTAATTTGGGGAATGATTATATGATGTTATTGGAAAAAACAGAGGCAGGTTTAATCTTGAGCTACCAAAGCAAATAATATTATTTCATTTTCATTTTAAAGTACAGTTTACTGGAAGAGTATCTATTATATTGAATATATATATATATATATATATTTCAAATTACCAATACTTAACAATCAATTTGAAAATATGAAGTATGAATTAGTAAGTTGAAAGTTAGTGTTCTAAGTTAGTATTCACATTTTCTCTGGAATCCAACTGTTTAAACATTATATTTGGAGTTATTGTGACTTGTTAATTAAATAGGATAGAACACGGTCAAACCTATGTTTTATGTGGTATACACTAATGTCTCATAGACAGGAAAATAATATTTCAATAAACATGAAAGTTCTCTGGAAGAAAAAATCAATTAAAATATATAATCTGTTTATAAGACCAGGTAAAGCTAATGAAAACAAAATTTAAAGTGTTAAAACACATTTCATGTCTATCCCCACTACAAAATGAAACACTTTGTTTTACTCACATATTAGTAATCAATGATATAATAGTATAGCTTTATATTGATGACATGTATATAAACAGCTAGCCTAAAGTATTTGTAAATGATTAAGATTTAAAGCCAGTTTATTATCAATATTTAAAAACTATTCAAAAACTTTTCTTTGGTGGCCTTTGATTTATTCTTTTGAATTTTTATAATTGTCTCATTTCTTTATGGGCTTCACTGGTGGCTCAGTGGTAAAGAATCTGCCTGCAACGTAGAAGTGGCTTCTATTCCTTGATTGGGAAGATCCCCTAGGAAGAAAATGTCAACCCACTCCAGTATTCTTCCCTGGGAAATCCCATGGACAGAGGAACTACTGGACATGGGGTCGCAAAAGAGTCAGACACAACTTAGTGATTAAACAACAATACAACAATTTAGAAATGGAAGCCTGAAAGATATCTAACCCTTAATGTTGATTTCAACTCTACCCTAACTATTGATAGAATAATTGACAAGCAAGAAAGAAGAACTGGAATTATTCCCATCATAACATTATTTTCCTGGAGGTAAAGCAAAATTTACCTCCTACTTTGTGAATGTATGAAGTAGAAAATAAGTACCCCTCATGTACTGTTTATATCAGAAATTTTAGTTTATAATATGCGATCAAGAAGGCAAAAACTTTAAAAATACTTGGAAAAAACTTCGGTGTCTATGAAAAACAAGGTTAAAAATAAAATGAGATGGCTATATGTTTTTGTCTGCCTTTTTCAGCTATATAGAATACTTTGTATAAATCTAAAATTACTTTTATTTGCCATAGAATCATGTTAGAAGTGAGACTGGCAGTGGGTTCTCTGGATGTGATCTACAACAGATCCTCATTCATTATAGAATAAAAAATTAATAATCTAGCTTTGAACAAACAATGAAGAAGTTAGCTTCAGCTTTACCAATTCAATCAAATTTGAATAATTTTAATGATTTTATAATGCTCAAAATTCTCCAAGTCAGGCTTCAACACTATGTGAACCATGAAATTCCGGATGTTTAAGCTGAACCAGAGATCAAACTGCCAACATCCGTTGGTTCATCGAAAAAGCGAGAGAGTTCCAGAAAAACATCTACTTCTGCTTTACTGATTGTGCCAAAGCCTTTGACTGTGTAGATCACAACAAATGGTGGAAAATTCTGGAAAAGATGGGAATACCAGACCACCTGTCCTGCCTCCTGAGAAACTTGTATGCAGGTAAAGAAACAACAGTTAGAACTGGACACGGAACAGACTGGTTCCAAATAGGAACAGGAATACGAAAATTAAAGGAACTTGATCTATCTGCACACTAGGTGAACTATAATGGTCCAGAATAATGTGTTTTAAGAATTGTAAAGCTACAGCCATATGTTTAATACCAAAGCTCATGAACTATTAACTATTAACAGCTAATCCAGGGGGATATGCAAATAAGATTATTGTACTTTTGGTCATGCTTAGTGTCTTTAACCACTTGTCAGAAATATTAAAATGTAACTTGGCTATCTCACAAGGAAAATAAAGTAAAATTTTAAAGTAATTCCATTTGGAATAACTTTTAACTTTCTTTTCACTTGGAGGAGTCATTTTCAGCTTAAAGTTTCAGTTTAAACTCATTGATTTGCTTCAGTAATTATGCCTTTTCAATTCAATTTTTTCTGATTTCCTGGTACAGTTTGCAATTTTATGTAAATTATTTATATTTACTGAACATATACCATTTGAAATTTACACATTATTCCACCCACGAATGTGAAAGTGTTAGTCACTTAGTCATGTCTGATTCTTTGTGAACCCATGGACTATACCCCTGCAGACTCCTCTGTCCATGGAATTCTCCAGACAAGAATACTGGATTGGGTTGTTATTCATTTCTCACGAGGATTGAACCTGGATTCCTGCATTGTAGGAAGATTCTTTACTGCCTGAGCCACCAGGGAAACCCTATTTTATTCATAAGCATATTGTGAACAGTGAACTTTTTCTATCATTGCTGCAAGGCAAGGACTCTGACAATCTCTTGCCAACGATTCCCTGAATGGCAGTTATATCTGTCACTTACCTATTTAAGGACTGTAGGGACTGGCTAAGGAACTCTATGTTATTTCTTCCCAGATCTAAAAGCCATTAAAGTCTCATGTTAAGATGACTGCTATCGCAGAACAAAAGCTACCTGGATTCTTGAGTCACTGAAATAGGAGAAACTCCATCAATCCACATGGGGTTTGCATGAGTAAGAAATAAATTGCTAATGTATTAAGCTGGGCTTCTCTCATAGCTGTCAGTAAAGAATCTGTCTGCAGTGCAGGAGACCCAGGTTAGGACCCTGGGTTGGGAAGATCCCCTGGAGAAGGGAGATGGCAACTCACTCCAGTATTCTTGCCTGGAGAATTCCATGCACAGAGGAGCCCGGCAAGCTACAGTCCATGGGGTCCCAAGAATTGGACACGACTCAGGGACTAAATCACCATCGTGTTAAACTATTGAAATCTGTGGGTTTCTCTTCGTGGGAGTCCTCATATGCTTCTATATTCCTGCTTTCTAGCTATCTTTCTGGGGCTTCCCAGGTGGCGTTAGTGGTAAAGAACTCTCCTGCCAATGCAGGAGACATAAGAGATGTGGGTTTGATCCCTGGATTGGGAAGATCCCTGGAGGAGGGTGTAGCAACCCAATCAAGTATTCTTGCCTGGAGAACCCATGGACAGAGGACCTTGCCAGGCTACAGAAAAGATAGCCTGGCTATCCTTCTAAATTTTCAGTTTCTTGTCTATCACATAGTCACTGCTTAAAGGGCAAATATAATAATAATAAATTATTCTTGGAAACTTTTGCTCACAATAACTATTAGAATGAAACAATCATTCTTTAAATTTTTTCAATATTTTTTTCTTCCAGTATTATTGAAATATAATTGACATACAATACTGTATAAGTTTAAGATGTACAGCATAATGATTTGGCTTATGTTTTGAAATTATTACCTCAAAAAATTTAGTGAACATCCATCATCTCATACAGATACAAAATAAAAGAAAAAATATTTTTCCCTATGATGAGAAATCTTAGGATTTATTCCCTTAACTTTCATATATAACCCTCACAGGTGTTAATATTAATCACATTGTATGTTACATCACTAACATTTATTTTTCTCATAACTGTAAGCTTGTACATTTGAATACCTTTATTACCATAAAAATTACAATATTATTGACTATATTTTCCACAATGTACATTTTATCCCTATAACTCACTTATTTTATTGTAACAAGAAGTTTGTACTTACTTTTCCTAATATATTTCACTTATCCACTTGACTGGACTTCCCCTTTAGCAACCACCTGTTTGTTCTAAGACTCTCTCTTTTGTTATGTTTTTTTTTTTTTTATTGTTATTCATTTGCCTTGTTTTTTAGATTTCAGATAGAAGTGGAATCATATTGGTATTTGTCCTATTTCACTTAGCCATTACTCTCTATATTCATCCATGTTGTCACAAATAGCAAGATTTTATTCTTCTTATGATTGTGTAGATATATATTTATACCACATCTTCTTTATCCTTTCATCTATTGATGAGTATTTAGGTTGCTTCCATCTCTTGGCTATTGTGAGTAATGCTGCAATGAACATATAAATGTGCATATCTTCTTGAATTAGTGTTTCTGTTTTCTTTAGAAAAAATACCCAGAAATGGAATTGTGGGATCATATGGTAGTTATATTTTTAATTTTTTGAGGAAGCTCTAAACTGTTTTCCACAGTGACTGCACCCATTTACATTCCTACCAACAGTGCATGAGAGTTCTCTTTTCTCTCCATCATCACCAGCACTTTGGTGTATTTTTGATAACAGCTATTCTGATAGGTGTGAGGTGATTCATCATTGTGGTTTTGATTTGCATTTCTATGATAACTACTGTTGTTGATTACCTTTTTATGCGACTGTTGGAAGACTATATGTGTTTTTTGGAAAAAGTCTATGCAGATCTTGTGCCCATTTTTTAATTGGGCTTTTTGACTTTTGATGTTGAATTTTATGAGTTCTTTGCATATTCTGTATATTAATTCTGTATTGGACACAATGTTTACAACTATGTTCTCCCATTTGAAAGGCTGCCTTTTATTTTGTTGATAGTTTTTTCTTCTGTGCAAGAATTTTCAGTGTTTCATTTTTGTTTTTGCTTCCCTTGCTTAAAGAGATATGCTAAAAAATATTGTAGAGACTGATGTCAAGTAACTGTCTACATTTTCTTTTAGGAATTGTATGGTTTCAGTTCTTACATTTAGGTCTTTAATCCATTTTCTTTTTCTTGGGGATGGTCTTGATCCCTGTCTCCTGTACAATGTCATGAACCTCTGTCCATAGTTCATCAGGCATGCTGTCTATCAGATCTAGTCCCCTAAATCTATTTCTCACTTCCACTGTATAATCATAAGGGATTTGATTTAGGTCATACCCGAATGGTCTAGTGGTTTTCCCTACTTTCTTCAATTTAAGTCTGAGTTTGGCAATAAGGAGTTCATGATTTGAGCCACAGTCAGCTTCCGGTCTTGTTTTTGCTGACTATATAGAGCTTCTCCATCTTTGGCTGCAAAGAATATAATCAATCTGATTTCGGTATTGACCATCTGGTGATGTCCATGTGTAGAGTCTTCTCTTGTGTTGTTGGAAGAGGGTGTTTGCTATGACCAGTGAGTTCTCTTGGCAGAACTCTATTAGCCTGTGCCCTGCTTCATTCTGTACTCCAGGCCAAATTTTCCTGTTACTCCAGGTATGTCT
This sequence comes from Bos mutus, assembly GCF_027580195.1. Classification (NCBI taxonomy): domain Eukaryota; kingdom Metazoa; phylum Chordata; class Mammalia; order Artiodactyla; family Bovidae; genus Bos; species Bos mutus. Next base: position 41,690,245 of record NC_091630.1, on the reverse strand, counting down.
TGATTTTCTACTTTTGCATTCCAGTTCCCTATAATGAAAAGGACACCTTTTTTTTTGATGTTAGTTCTAAAAGGTCTTGTAGGTCTTCATAGCTATGAAAAGAATAGAAGTGAAAAGCAAAGAAGAAAAGGAAAGATATACCCATTTGAATGCAGAGTTCCAAAGAACAGCAAGAAGAAATAAGAAAGCCTTTCTCAGCAATCCATGCAAAGAAATAAAGGAAAACAATAGAATAGGAAAGACTAGAGGTCTCTTCAAGAAAACTAGAGATACCAAGGGAACATTTCATGCAAAGATGGGCTCTAAAAAGGACAGAAATGGTATGGACCTAACAGAAGCAGAAGATATTAAGAAGAGGTGGCAAGAATACACGGAAGAACTATACAAAAAAGATCTTCATGACCAAGATAATCACGATGGTGTGATTACTCACCTAGAGCCAGACATCCTGGAATGTGAAGTCAAGTGGGCCTTAAGAAGCATCATTACAAACAAAGCTAGTGGGGGTGATGGAATCCCAGTTGAACTATTTCAAATCCTGAAAGATGATGCTGTGAAAGTGCTGCACTCAATATGTCAGCAAATTTGGAAAACACAGCAGTGGTCACAGGACTGGAAAAGGTCAGTTTTCATTCCAATCCCGAAGAAAGGCAATGCCAAAGAATGCTCAAAGTGAAAGTGAAAGTGAAGTCGCTCAGTTGTGTCCGACTCTTTGCGACCCCATGGACGGTAGCCTACCAGGCTCCGTGGTCCATGGGATTTTCCAGGCAAGAATACCGGAGTGGGCTGCCATTTCCTTCTCCAGGGGATCTTCTCAACCCAGGGATCGAACCCGGGTCTCCTGCATTGCAGACAGACGCTTTACTGTCTGAGAACTACTGCACAAATGCACTCATCTCACACACTAGTAAAGCAATGCTTAAAATTCTCCAAACCAGGCTTCAGCAATACGTGAACCGTGAACTTCCTGATGTTCAAGCTGGTTTTAGAAAAGACAGAGGAACCAGAGATGAAATTGCCAACATTCACTGGATCATCAAATAAGCGAGTTCCAGAAAAACATCGATTTCTGCTTTATTGACTATGCCAAAGCCTTTGACTGTGTGGATCACAATAAACTGTGGAAAATTCTGAAAGAGCCACCTGATTTGCCTCTTGAGAAACTTGTATGCAATCAGGAAGTAACAGTTAGAACTGGACATGGAAAAACAGACTGGTTCCAAATAGGAAAAGGAGTATATCAAGGCTGTATATTGTCACCCTGCTTATTTAACTTATATGCAGAGTACATCATGAGAAACGCTGGGCTGGAGAAAGCACAAGCTGGAATCAAGATTACCAATAGAAATATCAATAACCTCAGATATGCAGATGACACCACCCTTATGGCACAAAGTTAAGAACTAAAGAGCCTCTTGATGAAAGTGAAAGAGGAGAGTGAAAAAGTTGGCTTAAAGCTCAACATTCAGAAAACTAAGATTACGGCATCTGGTCCCATCACTTCATGGGGAATAGATGTGGAAACAGTGTCAGACTTTATTTTTTGGGGCTCCAAAATCACTGCAGATGGTGATTGCAGCCATGAAATTAAAAGACACTTACTCCTTGGAAGGAAAGTTATGACCAACCTAGACAGCATATTAAAAAGCAGAAAAAAAAAAATGCAGAGACATTACTTTGCCAACAAAGGTTCGTCTAGTCAAGGCTATGGTTTTTCCAGTAGTCATATATGGATGTGAGAATTGGACTATAAAGAAAGCTGAGCACAGAAAAGTTGATGCTTTTGAACTGTGGTGTTGGAGAAGACTCTTGAGAGTCCCTTGGACTGCAAGGAGATCCAATCAGTCCATTCTGAAGGAGATCAGCCCTGGGATTTCTTTGGAAGGAATGATGCTCAAGCTGAAACTCCAGTACTTTGGCCACCTCATGCGAAGAGTTGACTCATTGGAGAAGATTCTGATGCTGGGAGGTATTGGGGGCAAGAGGAGAAGGGGACGACAGTGGATGAGATGGTTAGATGGCATCACTGATTCAATGGACATGAGTTTGGGTAAACTCCAGGTGTTGGTGATGGACAGAGAGGCCTGGCACACTGAGGTTCATGGGGTCACAAATAGTCGGACATGAGTGAGCGACTGAACTGAAGTGAATCCATTTTGAATTATTTGTGTGTATGCTGTGAGAAAATATTCTAGTTTTCTTTTTCACATGTCCCATTTTCCCAACACCACTTATTATAAGTGCTGTCTTTTCCCATTGTATACTTTTGCTTCCTTTATCATAGATTAATTGACCATAAGTGAATTGATTTCTGAGCTCTTTGATTGCATTGATCTATATGTCTGTGTTTATGGCAATAGCTTTGCTATATAATTTGAAGTTGAGGAGCATGATATCTCTAGCTTTGTTCTCCTTTTCAAGATTTCTTTGACTTTTGGGAGTTCTAAGTTAAATATACAAACTAAGGAGAAAACAATTAAGCAGAGAACTATGATGAGACATGGTTGTTGGTTTAAATCTTAGAATGAGTTGCCAAAGAAGACCTTAATGAGAAAGCAATTTTTGAATAAAGGCCTAATGAAGTTCCCCCTAAGAAGTGGGGGAACTAGCCTTGTGTACAAATGAAGTAAAAAATCCCAGGTAGGGAAAGGAGCCTGTGTGAATGTGGAAGTATCTCTGGTCTATATGAGAAACTGCAAGGAAGCCAGTGTTACTGGAGCACTGGGAATGAGGGTAAGATGTTGGGGGAAAAGAGTTAACATATTCAGAGAGTAGGAACCCAGATCATTTAGGGTTTTGAAAATCATGGTAAGGACTTTGGCTTTTATCTGAGATGTAGGGTCTTTGGAGGATTTTGAGTGACACAGTATGAACTAGGTTTTAATGGGATCACTCTGGTACTGTGTTGAGAAGAGACCAATGATAGTACTGAGATAAGAAAATCTATAGATGGCTGATTGAAATAATCCAGATGGAAGATGCGGGTGTCTTTAGCCAAGTTGGTAACCATGATGGAGTGGAAAAGTAATAAAATTCTGAATATATTTTGGCATTTGAGATCATGGGATTTAATACCAGATTACATATAGGGTTGAGAGAAAATTAACTCAAGAATGACACTGTGATTATTTACTTGAATGATTGGAAGAATGATGTTGCCTTTAAGTAAGTTGGGAAAGACAGAGGAGGAGCAGTCTTAGGGGAATATCATAGAGTAGTTTTGGATGTGTTAAGTTGGAGGCATAAATTAAATTACTAAGTGGAGAGGTTAAGGTTCTTGAAAATATGGGCCTATCATTCATAGGGAAGTCCAGGTGAAAAATATAAATTTAGAAGTTGTCAGCATAAATATATGGTATTCCAAGCCATAAAGTGGATAGTACCATCACTGTAATGATTGAAAAGAGAGTAGCTTTAAGAACAGAGTCCAGAACATTCCAACAACTGAGTCAGAGATAAAAAACAAAAGCAATAGACTTTGAGGAGGAATAACCAAAAAGGTAGCAGAAAATTCACATGAAAGTGGTGTTTTGAAAGGTATGTTAAAAAAAAAAGAGAAGAAAGAAAATGTTAAGGAGAGAATATTTAACTCTGTCAAATAGCGCTGACTGATGAAATAGGATGAAGCCTGAGGGATGACTGTTGGATTTAGCAAAGTGAAGGCCATTGCTGAAGTTGGTAAGGATTTCTTCATAGTAATAAAATGGAACCTAATTTACTGGGTTCAATAGAAAATGGGAAGGGAGACCACTATGCATAGGTGCTTTCAAAGAGTCTTGTTATTAAGTGGAAGCTAAGTTATAGGTGATCTAGATAGAGGAATTGGGTCTAGGCAGTTTTATTTTTCAAAAAAACATGGTTAAAAAGGTAGCTCGCTGAATTCTAATGGAATGATCCAATGAAAAGGGAAAAGTTGAGAATGCAAAATAAGGAACAGAAAGTTGCTAGATTCATTTACTGTGTAAATGGGAGTGTTGCCTTACTTATGACCATTGAGTTCATCCACAGTAATAGTAGAGAATAAGGAGTGCTATTAGTACAGTTGCAGGCAGGGAGTTCAGTTCAGTTCAGTTCAGTCACTCAGTCTTTTCTGTTTTTGCAACCCCAGGGACTGCAGCATGCCAGGTTTCTCTGTCTGTCACCAATTCCCAGACCCTACTCAAAGCCATGTCCATTGCATCAGTGATGCCATCCAACCATCTCATCCTCTGTCATCCCCTTCTCCTCCTGCCTTCAATCATTCTTAGCATCAGGGTCTTTTTAAATGAGTCAGTTCTTCGCATCAGGTGGCCAAGGATTGGAATTTCAGCTTCGACATCAGTCCTTCCAATGAATATTCAGGACTGATTTCCTTTAGGATGGACTGGTTGGATCTCCTTGCAGTCCAAGGGACTCTCAAGAGTCTTCTCCAACACCACAGTTTAAAAGCATCAATTCTTCGGTGCACAGCTTTCTTCATAGTCCAACTCTCACATTCATACATGACTACTAGAAAAACCATAATTTTCACTAGATGCACCTTTGTTGGCAAAGTAATGTCTCTGCTTTTTAATATGCTGTCTAGGTTGGTCATAACTTTTCTTCCAAGGAGAAAGAGTCTTTTAATTTCATTAAAATTGATGAAATAACAATCTGCAGTGATTTTGGAGCCCCCAAAGATAAAGTCTCTCACTGTTTCCATTGTTTCCCCATCTATTTGCCATGAAGTGATGGGACCAGATGCGACGGTCTTAGTTTTCTGAATGTTGAGTTTTAAGGCAACTTTTTCACTCTCCTCTTTCACTTTCATCAAGAGACCCTTTAGTTCTTCTTTGCTTTCTGCCATAAATGTGGTGTTTATTTGTGTACCTGAGGTTATTGATATTTCTCCTGGCAATCTTGATTCCAGCTTGTGCTTCATTCAGCTTGGCATTTCCTATGATGTACTGTGCATATAAGTTAAATAAGCAGGGTGACAATATACAGCCTTGATGTACTCCTTTCCCAATTTGGAGCCAGTCTGTTGTTCCTAGAACCAGTCCAGTTCTAGTTGTTGCTTCTTGACCTGCATGCAGATTTCTTAGGAGGCAGGTCAGGTGGTCTGGTGTTCCCATCTCTTTAAGAATTTTCCACAGTTACTTGTGATCCACAAAGTCAAAGGCTTTGGAGTAGTCAATAAAGCAAAAGTAGATGTTTTTCTGGTATTCTCTTGCTTTTTCAAGGATCCAGTGGATGTTGGCATTTTGATCTCTGGTTCCTCTACCTTTTCTAAATCCGGCTTGAACATCTGAAAGTTCATTGCTCATGTACTGTTGAAGCCTGGCTTGGAGAATTTTGAGCTACAGTAAAGACAGTTTATGAAAGTTCTGGTTTTGTTGTTTCTAATTCTCACTGAACTAGAAGGCAAAGTCATGAGCTAGGTGTGAAGAAATTGAAAGTTTTGGGGGTATGAGGATAACAATTATCTAAGGTAATAGATGGGAAAGTAGATTAGGTAAATATAACATTTATAAAAGGAAATTACAACCCACTCCAGTTTTCATGCTTGGAAAAATCCCATGAACAGAGGAGCCTGGTGGGTTGCAGTCCATGAGGTTGCAAGAGTTGAGACATGACTTAGCAACTAAACCATTACCACCACCGAATTTAACATCATTCACAATCAGGTTTAAAGGCTCTAAAATTTTGTCATCACGTGACACCAATCAGTACTATTATGCATTTTTTTTTCAGTCAAGGTTAGCCTCACAGTTCCTGGGATATAGATAGTGGAAAGTTGCATTTAACCAGAGGTTATTTTTTTTGGTCATGTAAGTGGAAGGAATTAAGAAAAAGGTTTATATAATAATTTACCATAAATTGAAGCTGATCTATGCTTATTTGCTCAGTTGTGTCCAACTCTTTATGACCTATTGACTGTGGCCCACTGGGCTCTTCTGTCCATGGGGATTCTCCAAGAATACTGGAGTAGGTTGCTATGCCCTCCTCCAAGGGATCTTTCCAAGCCAGGGATTGAACCCAGGTCTCCCACACTGCAGGCAGATTTTTTACCATCTGATCCACCAGGGATGCCCATGAATACTGAAATGGGCAGCCTATCCTTTCTCCTTGGGCTGGGAAGAATTGAACTGGGGTTTCCTTCATTGCAGGTGAATTCTTTACCAGCTGAGCTACCAGGGAAGCCAAAATTGAAGCTAGATATTAGGGCTTCCCTCATAGCTCAGTTGGTAAAGAATCTGCCTGCAATGCAGGAGACCTCAGTTCAATTCCTGGGTCAGGAAAATCTGCTGGAGAAGGGCTAAGCTATCCATTCCAATATTCTTGGGCTTCCCCAGTGGCTCAGCTGGTAAAGAATCCACCTGCAATGTGAGAGACCTGGGTTTGATCCCTGTGTTGGGAAGATCCACTGGAGAAGGGAAAGGCTACCCACTCCAGTATTCTTGTCTGGAGGATTCCATGGACTATAGAGTCCATGAGGTTGCAAAGAGCTGGACACAGCTAATCGATTCTCACTTTCACTTTCAAATATTAATAGCAAAGAAAGTATATAAGGGGACTAAGCAGCAGTGAAAGTTGTTAGGATAAATGAATTCTGACAAAGTAATGGGGAGGAGAAGTATTGGGGCCACTCCACTGACTCTTGCTGATAAAGTCTTTAAGTCCTGCAGAGGAGAAACAGGGGCACTTAGATAATTATTAATATTGCTGATGGCAGTTTGCAGAGGGGATTTATTCTAAGACCATAGTTTCCCTCTCCTTCTGATTGTCTTGAGTCCAGGTGTTTTGACAAAATGAATCCAACAAAGCTCATTCATTTAGTACAGCTGAATGATCCGAATGTGGTCAATGTTATCACTTTCAAAATCAAACTGTAACCATCAAATTTGTCTGAGCTGTCTTATTTCTTCCACTTTTTTCTATATTCAATAGTAAAAATTCTTCTAACCAGATAAATAGAGCAAAAGCAACAGAGATCATCCACTTTCTAGAGAATTATTTTTTGATGGAATTTAGGAGGAGAAATGCAGAAGTAATTTTCAAACATAAGACTTGTGGGTAAGTTCCAGGTCTTATCATTTTTACATTCCATTAGTGTTTTAATTTAATGTTGTTTCTTTGTTCGTTTCTAGTCTGCTACAATCTTATTTTCCTTGCTCTAGTCTAATTTCTAGTTTAATGTTCTATTAATTTCACTTATTTTTCCCATGATTGTTCTAACATTTTTTTCTGTTTCTTATGATACACTCTCATCTAAAATTCATCATCAATCACCAATTATTTTTATTTACACTTATTTTACCTATAGTAAAAGTTTGTTTTGATGTACAGTTGTATGAGTTTTGACCAGTATATAGAAACATGTAGACCCCACAACAATCAATATACAGGACTGTCTCATCATTCCTAAAAATTCCTTCATGTTGCTCTTTGTATTAAACCTCTCCCCTACCCTTAACCTCAAGCAACCACTGATCTGTCTGTGTCCCTACAGCTTTGACTTTTCCAGAATGAAAATCTAATCAGAATGTCATTGGTCTTTATTCATGACAGAAATTACATTCATCCAATTATTCAAGGCAGACATTTGAGAAGCATCCTTAACAATTCCTTCTTCAGACTCCACAACTAATCAATTATTATGTCTTCCTTAATATTTCTGGAATTTCTTCCTCCATTTCAATGAGCTATGAGAAATAACAAAGGAAAATTATTGGAGCTTTGCATATAATAAGTATGGTTTTGAAATTGATGATCATTATGCTTTAGTTTTACTTAGGAATTTTCCTTAGAAGGCACTATTGATTGATTTGTAGGCTTATGTAGTGTTAGGACACAGAGTGGAAAAGGTTTAGGATAAAAAAAAATGTAAATGTAGGCTGTGGCTTTCATTTGGAAAAGAGTGTGCAAAAGAAATGATTTGATGAAATGAAAATATTTTCCTGGTATGGGAAAAGATCTAAAGAACAGATAACTGATCAAATTGAAAATTAAGAGTCTGATAATGTAGTTCCTTAGGATTTAAACCAATAGATGAATTTTTTTCTTCGTACTCACCATTCATCATTTGCTACCTTATTACTAGAATATTCAACATCTCCTTTAAAAACATGCTATATTATACCTTTCTCTCAAATAATCTTAGCAAGGAAATCAGGTGAAGTCCAGGTAGCTATCTTTAACAATAACCGAGGCATGTTCTTTATTTTTAAGCTTTATAAATGTGACAAATGTATACACTGAGAATAATGAAATCTTCATTCATTCTATAATGAGAGTTGCTCAAATTGTACTACAATAGTTATACATGATCTATTACAGTAGATACATTCCTTACTGTGGAATTGATGATAACTGTTTTCCCTGGTGGCTCAGAGGATAAAGTGTCTGCCTGGAATGTGGGAGATCTGGGTTTGATCCCTGGGTCGGGAAGATCCCCTGGAGAAAAATGGCACCCCACTCCAGCACTCTTGCCTGGAGAATCCCAGGGACGGAGGAGCCTGGTGGGCTACAGTCCACAGGTCACAAAGAGTCAGACACAACTGAGCAACTTCACTTTCACTTTTCAATGCAGCTAAACTGGGTGCTCCAGCCTATGTGCTTTATCCCCCGAGTTTTATGGAATATTGCAATTTTTACAAAGTTTTACAACTTGCAGCTTTAAAAAACATATGATTAATGTGTGAAGGTTATGATCCTGAGAGTAATGAAATAGTAAACAAATACACAAATAAAAATAAGCAGAAATAGGAATAAGACATATATACATCAAATGATTGACACAACTGTCATGTTTATTATCAAATTTTACTAAATATAAGACTATGTTGGCAAATAAATGAATTGCCAAACCTTGAGGATAAAATAATTTTATCAGATGGAGAATTCAAAGGGAATGAAGAAGATTGGTGATAGAAGGACTAATAAAAAAGGTGAAAGTCAGGTGAAATAACTTAGGCATAAAAACAGATCTTGAATGTGTGCTGCTGCTGCTGCTGCTAAGTCGCTTCAGTCCTATCCGACTCTGTGTGACCCCATAGACAGCAGCCCACCAGGCTCCCCGTCCCTGGGATTCTCCAGGCAAGAACACTGGAGTGGGTTGCCATTTCCTTCTCCAATGCATGAAAGTGAAAAGTGAAAGTGAAGTCGCTCAGTTGTATCTGACTCCTAGCGACCCCATGAACTGCAGCCTATCAGATCCCTCCATCCATGGGATTTTCCATGCAAGAGTACTGGAGTGGGTTGCCATTGCCCTCTCCCTTGAATGTGTGAGACTTCTATAAAATCCCACAAATCCTGTAATGCTCAACTGGTGACAAGTGTGAAGATTGTCTCTTTGTTTTTAGTATTTTCCAATTGAATGTTCCAATGTAATGCAAACTTGACCATAGTGAACTGAGTGTTAAGCTGATTGTTTCAACCTGTGCTTATACATGGCTTTTATCAGACTCTTGGTTATTTACCCATATCAGTCTTTGTTTGGTGCCCTTAAAATAATATCAACTACTGCAGAGGGCCTCCACTATACCATGCTTTCCATTCTCTGGTATGAACTTAATTCATTTATTAACTAGGTAAAAGATGCTATTGTCTTACACACCCTTCTTTTTTCACTGTATATCAATTCCAGACCTGACTGAATTAAGTTCCAGAATGAGATTCACTCTGAATACAGTGAAATAAATAGTAGAGCAATTGTTCACTATATATCATAAAATAATTTTGCATCAACCATTCTACTCTCTCAAATATAGCAGTCCAGAGAAAAAATATTCCTGAAAAATAAAAGACCTCAATGGTAAGTATAGTGGCTTAAATTCTGGTTCTTCCATCAGCTCATTTTTGAATGTATTAGTTTCTAAGTTTTCCAGCTTTGATTTTATATTTATTCTTAGATGATAGGATTGGTTTGGGTTGGTTGATGTCAAAATATAGATGACAACAGGTGCTTCTCTTTAAACAAAAATATATACTGAAGCCAAATGTATAAGGTAAACCAGAACTTTGGGCTTCCCAGGTGGCTCAGTGATAAAGAATCTGCCTGCCACATAGGAGATGCAGGTTTGATCTCTGGGTTGGAAAGATCTGCTGGAGGAGGAAATGGTAACCCACTCCAGTATTCTTGCCTGGAAAGTCTCATGGACAGAGGAGCCTGGTGGGTACAGTCCATGGGGTTGCAAAAGACTTGGACACAACTGAATGACTAAACACCAGATATTTTTTGGGTAAAGTGTGGGGAAGTAGGATGGAAAACTTAAACCCTGCAACAGAAGCCTCTGAAGGAGTTCATTTGAATACCACTGCTCTGCATGGTATGTAGCATTGCTTGCACTTCTGACATTCCAGGAGTCCAAGTTGTATTGAGAGTATGTGAAGATTTAATTCAATCTGTCTTAAAATCTGAGTGTTATGCGTAGACAGGAATGAAAGAAAAGCAAGATCATTAAATAAGTTTTATATTTAGGGTTTTCTTTTAGCCCAGTGTTAGATTGGTTCATCATTTATTTATGGATCAAAAACTTATTACAGCTCTGGCAGTTTGAGTCTTTGAACCTCTAAGCAAAATCCTAACCCTAACCATCAGTGAGCTGCTGGAATCTTTGAATAAGTGGCCTAAGAGTGTAAAGACTATCAGAGAGAAGACTGAGTGATTGAAAAGTGGGATAAAGTTGTGAGCACTGACTACTTGCCTCATTCAACTCTGTAGTTCTCACTGCAGCCATTGGCGAACAGCAATCTATCCTTTAACTTACCAATTTATTCTCCTATCAAGTATGCCTTATTTCAGTTCTGCTCATCAAATACTCATTGAGGGCCTACTCTGTTGAAGTCACTTTGCCAGGTAGCAGAGAGACAAAGATAAACACCAGATACACATAATCCTTTGAACAGGTTATTTCAAACTCAGTTTACAGAAATTGCAGTTGATGGGACAAAGAGGGATTAAAAATTAGCCTGCCTTTTTTCCCCTTAAAATATTGGTTTGAAAAAACAAGATAAAAAAAATCTGATAAAAATATGATATGTAAATATGTTTGTATTCAAGTAGTGCAATTGAGTTATCCCATTTTCTAATCTTTGAGACCTTAATTTCTGTATTTGTTTTATAGAGTATTGAGTTTCCTTTCTCACATCTATTATATTAGGAAAGAAATGAGAGATGAATGGGCTAGATACAAAGTAAAGAGCAGATAGCAAGTGTGTATATTAAAGGTTAATGGGAAAGAAGATAGGAGATTAAGTTAGAATTGAGAGGAAGTGTTAGTGGAGTACTGAGAAGGAAATTGGATGGGACTAATATGTTAAGGGGGAAAAAAAAAAGAAGAGAAAAGAGACAGAGCAACCACAAAAGAAAAGAAATATATGCATATATTTAAAGAATTTTCAAAGAATAAATATTTAACCAATTTTTGTTTGCAAGTAATTTTAAATGCTACTGAAATTTAGGACAAACTTTTCAATTTGGATAAAAAGGACTGCTACTATGTAGGAGGGGAGGTATAGTTTTGGGGAAGGTTGAACAACAATATGGTGTTTTTTATTGCAGAATGTAGCATCTCTATACCTGGTGATATACTATTTAAGCATAAATAATGAGATATAAATAATTATGTCATATTCATGTATTTTGAAATATACTCAGCTAAAGTATGCAGAAAAAAAAACAACACATTTTTATGTCCTTGCAGACACTATGTGCTGACCAAGTACTGTTGATCGCCAGAAAAAAACATGATTTAGTAACTGCTTATTTCTGGTTTCGGTTTTTTCAACAACCAAAATGTAGGTGCCCCTATACTCCTAAAGATCATTGCATCCGGTCCCATCACTTCATGGGAAATAGATGGGGAAACAGTGGAAACAGTGTCAGACTTTATTTTTTGGGGCTCCAAAATCACTGCAGATGGTGACTGCAGCCATGAAATTAAAAGACGCTTACTCCTTGGAAGGAAAGTTATGACCAACCTAGACAGCATATTCAAAAGCAGAGACATTACTTTGCCAACAAAGATTCATTTAGTTAAGGCTATGGTTTTTCCAGTGGTCATGTATGGATGTGAAAGTTAGACTGTGAAGAAGGCTGAGCGCCGAAGAATTGATGCTTTTGAACTGGTGTTAAAGAAGACTCTTGAGAGTCCCTTGGACTGCAAGGAGATCCAACCAGTCCATTCTGAAGGAGATCAGCCCTGGGATTTCTTTGGAAGGAATGATGCTAAAGCTGAAACTCCAGTACTTTGGCCACCTCATGCGAAGAGCTGACTCATTGGAAAAGTCTCTGATGCTGGAAGGGATTGGGGGCAGGAGGAGAAGGGGACGACAGAGGATGAGATGGCTGGATGGCATCACTGACTCGATGGACGTGAGTCTGAGTGAACTCCGGGAGTTGGTGGATGGACAGGGAGGCCTGGCGTGCTGCGATTCATGGGGTCGCAAAGAGTCGGACACGACTGAGCGACTGAACTGAACTGAACTGAACTGAATATTCCTAAAATTCAAAGTTGAGAACAATCTAAAATTAAAAAAAAAAAAAAAAAAAAAAGCAAACCATGAAATAGATTTTCTCTCTGGGAAAAGGGTACAAGTGGTCTGTCTGTAAATATCAGCCAGCAATCCTTATGGAGGAAATGTAGCAGACTTAATTGTATTACACATATGAGGTGTGAGGTAATGGATAAATATAAAAGAGGACTGGAAAGTAGGTCTCTATTCAGTGCATCTGCAGCATTACTCAGGGAACAAGAGGCCCCAAGCAAAGGAGCCTGGTGCTCAAGGCAGCCTAGGTTCTCTGTAGCACAGAGATTCATTCCATAAAGGGATTTCCTGGTGGCTTCAATAATAAAGAATCTGCTTGCAATTCAGGAGACTTGGGTTCCATCCCTGGGTTGAGAAGATCCCCCGGAGAAGAGAACGGCTACCCACTCCAGTGTTCTTGCTTGGAGAATTCCGTGGACAGAGGAGCCTAGCAACTATAGTTCATGGGGTTGCAAAGACTGGGACATGACAGAGTGGCTAACACTTTTACCTTTCAAACTCCAGAAAAGGGCTTTTACCCGCTCATCAAGTTAATCGCTTTATCTCCAACATCTACTGTGTAACAGTGGCCAATATTTGTTGAAAAACATGAACAAATATGATATGTTGTCTTTTAAAGGTGAGATCATGAAACACAGAAAATGATATTTTGCCCTATTTATCATTAGTATACTTTATTAGAAATTAGTAATTTAATACTCTGTCATATGCTTTGATCTCTTGTAAGATTAGTTACCTTGTATAAATAAACCAGGACCTGTTCTCTCTTAGAAAATTGATAAGATACAGTTTTTGAACATGTAAAACTAAGTCTGCTGGACCAAAGCAACTAATATGACTGAGAGAACTTGGAACCTCAGATCCACAATTTACCATCTGTGTGATTTTGGCTGTTATCTAGTCTCTCATGTTTTTCCATATCTGTAATATTGGAACAGTAATCATATCGATCTTAGAATGGTCTTTTTGAGGACAAAATGAGATGATTTTTATATAGTGCTTTGCAGAATGTGTTATGTATAATAATCCCTAAAAAATTTGGTCCTGTACAAAATATTAATTTATTTACTATTCCAATCAAGATTTACAGAAGCACTTGTCAGATATTAACAGTAAACAAAAAGATAGTTTCTGCCTTCCCAGAGCTTCCGGTGTAACCACTGAAGGAACAGATAGACAACTGCCAAAGAGGGGAAGTGCTGCTACGGACAGACTATAAGGAATGTTAGGATTACACAGAAATGGAACTTGAATCCCAAGGAATAGATGGGAGAAGATAAAAGAAGACTTCATAGAAGACCTGTCTGAACTTAGATTTGAAGCAAGAATAGGTTTAGAAACCAGATGGGAAGAGGGACAGCAATGCAAAGCATGGAGGAGAGAGTAAGCCTTAATGCTCTTCAGTAATTTGTAAACTCAGTATAGCCAGGGGAATAAAAACATTGAGTGCTGCTTATATTTCCTGTTGAAAAGAATATGAGCAACAACACATATTAGCATAATTCTTTAGAGGTTGTAGAATTTAGAGTGTATCTCTTGGATTCTCACACTCAAATCTGAGAAGAGAGAAAGGGAGGTATTATTTTCTGCATTCTGTACTTGGGGACACTAAATTTGACTTTAGAGACTGCTTATGGTCATTTACTGATTGTTGGAAGTAAAAACTGAGTCTTGATTCTTCTTGTATTGAACTTCCAGTGACCCCTGAGCCAGGGCAAAAACAGAAACCTGGGAGAGATAGCTGTCAGCAGATTTCGCTTCCTAGGGTAATTCTGCTTGGCAAAATATTGTCTTGTCATTGAGCATAATACTTGCTTTATAGTTCTCAATTATTTTTAAAATGGCTCTGCTAATGAGTGTCATTTAAAAAAGTCTACTCAATGGAGGGTTAAAAATCCTGTGCCTGATGTAACTTGTTATTCAGTATGAGTTTGTTGAGTGAATGTGTAATAATGAGGTCACAGCAATCTGAATTCTTGTTAGTAGAGTTATTCCAGAACCTTCCTTTGAAGATAAAATAAAGTTTTATTAATTACATTTACATACAAATGACTTGAATAGCAATATATTTTGACATTTTAGTGTTGTATTCAAATTCTGCAGTATAATAGGACTGTGGTGTTCTGTGCTGTGCTTTGTGGCTCAGTTGTGTCTGACTCTGCAACCCCATAGACTGTAGCCCAACAGGCTCCTCTGTCCATGGGATTCTCCACGCAGGAATACTGAAGTGGGTTGCTATGCCCTCCTCCAGAGGATCTTCCCAACACAGAGATCGACCCCAGGTCTCCCACATTGCAGGCAGATTCTTTACCAGCTGAGATAATAAGACTAATCTTTATTAATTAATAAATGAATTCATTCATTTGGTCCTGAGGCATTTAGCAAAGGGCTAATCTATTTCAAATCCTGAAACATGAAGCTGTGAAAGTGCTGCACTCAATATGCCAGCAAATTTGGAAAACTCAGCAGTGGCCACAGGACTGAAAAATGTCAGTTTTCATTCCAATCCCAGAGAAAGGCAATGCCAAAGAATGTTCAAACTACCACACAACTGCACTCATCTCACATGCTAGTAAAGTAATGCTCAAAATTCTCCAAGCCAGGCTTCAGCAAAATGTGAACCATGAACTTCCAGATGTTCAAGCTGGTTTTGGAAAAGGCAGAGGAACCAGAGACCAAATTGCCAACATCAGCTGGATCATTGAAAAAGCAAGAGAGTTCCAGAAAAACAGTTACTTCTGCTTTATTGACTATGCCAAAGCCTTTGACTGTGTGGATCACAATCAACTGCGGAAAATTCTTCAAGAGATAGGAATACCAGACCACCTGACCTGCCTCTTGAGAAATCTGTATGCAGGTCAGGAAGCAACAGTTAGAACTGGACATGGAACAACAGACTGGTTCCAAATAGGAAAAGGAGTACGTCAAGGCTGTATATTGTCACCCTGCTTATTTAACTTACATGCAGAGTACATCATGAGAAACGCTGGACTGGAGGAAACACAAGCTGGAATCAAGATTGCCAGGAGAAATATCAATAACCTCAGATATGCAGATGACACCACCCTTCTGGCAGAAAGTGAAGAGGAACTAAAAAGCCTCTTGATGAAACTGAAAGTGGAGAGTGAAAAAGTTGGCATAACTCAATATTCAGAAAACAAAGATCATGGCATCTGGTCCCATCATTTCATGGGAAATTGATGGGGAAACAGTGGAAACAGTGTCAGACTTTATTTTTTGGGGCTTCAAAATCACTGCATATGGTGATTGCAGCCATGAAATTAAAAGACGCTTACTCCTTGGAAGGAAAGTTATGACCAACCTAGATAGCATATTCAAAAGCAGAGGCATTACTTTGCCAACAAAGGTATGTCTAGTCAAGGCTATGGATTTTCCTGTGGTCATGTATGGATGTGAGAGTTGGACTGTGAAGAAGGCTGAGCGCCGAAGAATTGATGCTTCTGAACTGTGGTGCTGGAGAAGACTCTTGAGAGTCCCTTGGACTGCAAGGAGATCCAACCAGTCCATTCTAAAGGAGATCAGTCCTGGGTGTTCATTGGAAGGAATGATGCTAAAGCTGAAAGTCCAGTACTTTGGCCACCTCACGCGAAGAGTTGACTCATTGGAAAAGACTCTGATGTTGGGAGGGATTGGGGGCAGGAGGAGAAGGGGACGACAGAGGATGAGATGGCTGGATGGCATCTCTGACTTGATGGCATGAGTCTGAGTGAACTCCGGGAGTTGGTGATGGACAGGGAGGCCTGGTGTGCTGCGATTCATGGGGTTGCAACGAGTCGGACACGACTGAGCGACTGAACTGAACTGAACTGAATATATGCTGGGTACTGTTTGGCCACCTCATGTGAAGAGTTAACTCATTGGAAAAGACTGATGCTGGGAGGGATTGGGGGCAGGAGAAGGGGACAACAGAGGATGAGATGGCTGGATGGCATCACCGACTCGATGGCATGAGTCTGAGTGAACTCCGGGAGTCAGTGATGGACAGGGAGGCCTGGCGTGCTGCGATTCATGGGGTCGCAAAGAGTTGGACACGACTAACTGAACTGAACTGAACTGTGCCCAGTATGATATATATCATCTGATCTAATCTTCTAAAAATACTATGAGAATGTTCTATTTTGTCTATTTTTTTTTTACGGATAAGGAATCTCTTGAGAAAAAATTAAAATATGCCCCGAACACTATAGCAAGCAAGTAGCCAACCCGCAATGTCAAGTTCAGTCTGCCTTTGGAGCCCATTGCAATTCAGTGTTAGTTATAACTATTCATTACATTTGAATCTATTTCTGTAGGATTTTGTCTAATATGCACTTTCTGTGTGAATCATAGTACTTCTTAACATTGCAATATCTTTTTCTTTCAATTATAAAATTGACAATGAACAATTTTTTTATTTAGTGCACAGTTTTCTACTCAGTTTATTGATATTCTGTAAATTGTTCATGTATTTTCTTGGATGCTTATATAGAACATTCTTCTGGAGTATCATTCACCAGAATCCCTTTCAAACTCTAGATTTCAAAATTTAAGATTTCAGTTTTGGTTGCTTGTTATTTCTTAAACAGTTACTAGTAACTTGCATTTCTTTAACTAGATGTTACAGAGATAAGTAAACTTTGCTTTTCTTTAATAAGATCATTTTTTCCCTTATAAATACAAAATTTTATCTAAAATGATAAATTATTCTAAAGTTATATTGCTCTTGGGGAGCACCAATGTATTTTTTATTTTAGTATGAATGAAAAAAGTATGTGATCATTGAGTCTTGGCATTTGAGGGTGGTGGCAATGAAGTCTTAAAATAGGTTTAAAACGTCATCTGTGTTTTTGTTTTGTAGGACTAAGACGATACAAGCTTCTTTTAGATAAAGGCTGAAGCTTAGGGATAGATTTAAAATTAGAGCCTGTCTTTTTGTTTCATAATATTACCTTACTTTTCTGTTCTGCTTCTAGAATTTCACTTTTTTTACGGGGTGGTGTGCTGAGCTGAAAGAGTATTTATAATTTTTTTCTGTTCGTGTAACTCATGAAGTTCTGAGTGCTTATTTTCAGTTTCTTCCCAGAATATGATCTTCAGAAAAGTACATGATGGATTTAGGTATACCCTCACTTTTCACTTTCATGCATTGGAGAAGGAAATGGCAACCCACTCCAGTGTTCTTGCTTGGAGAATCCCAGGGACAGAAGAGCCTGGTGGGCTGCCATCTATGGGGTCGCACAGAGTCGGACACGACTGAAGTAACTTAGCAGCAGCAGCAGCATATACATTGAGAAGACATCTGTGCCCGTCTCTGCTATACGTACATCCTTGAGTCTGATTGGGGGATGGGTAGGACTCTACATTCTCTAACCAGGGAACAGACTGAACAATTATGAGGTTTTGATTAATATTATTGATGCTTTAATGGCCCATTTTATATTCTGAACACTGGGGGGAAATATGTTCTCTTCTGTAAAGACTGTGGTTCTTATGATTCACTTAGCATAGACAAGTGAAAAGCATGAAGGATCTGTCTGACAAGAAGAAATGGGTGACCGTATAATGCCAGTTGCATATATTACTGAACTGTTACAGAGGAGAGGAAATTACCCAGTCAGAAAAGATATGTCTCTGTAGCCTTGTATCCGCATTCTAATAGCCACAGAGTTTATCTTAGTCTGAATGGAGCTCTAAGTTATTAATTGTTTTAATGATTTCATTGATTTCTGTTAATCTAGGTAATGTGCCTTACTAAATTCGGTAGTTTATTTTGCTTTTCAATTAACCTTTTACTTTTGTTATACCATTTTTTATTAAAAACAATGGTTTTATCTGCTTTTTAATGATATGCCTATCTTAATGTATTATGAATTATATTTGGCTATTGTCAGTGCAATTTTCTGAATACTTCAGGGTAATGGCAAACCATAATGGCTCAATATTTTATCACAGGTTATCATGGACACAAAACACTTTTTGAGTCATTTGAATAAATGTTAGAATCCTCTATGCATTACCAAAAATAATTTTTAAAGGCTTTTTTGTGTCTTTTTGAAGAATGTAACATGGAAGAAATGTAGAGCTTTACCTTAGGCTTTAATTTCTCAAATTTAGGAATAATGTTATTATTTAAATTTAGATGCAAAGTATTTAAATTTCAGCAAATTCCTGGAGATAGTGGAGAACAGAGAAGCCTGAAGAACTACAGTCCATGAGGTCTTAAAGAGTCAGACATGACTTAGTGACTGAAAAAAACAACAATTTTAATTTTATTCAATTAACAGATACAATATATGTTAGAACTTTTGAAAATTTAAAGCAGTGTTTGAAATAGGTATATTGCAAAAGAAAGAATGCAGTTAGTATGTGTATCATTACTAGGTTTGTAGAAAATTTCACTGGCTTATATATTATGTGATACTCAAATAGTCTGCCTCATTAAAGTTTTAATTTATTTGGCAGATGTAGAGTTATCTGTGTTTATAAAAACTGATAAAATTGTCCCGCTTGATGTGAGGTAGGTTCTCTACTCTTCATTCCTAGGGAGTCACATTCATGCATAACTTTTTTGCCAATTAAAAACTGTTAATGGCACAACATTGAAATTGATTAGTCTTTGTATGTTTACAGCTCACTTTAATTGCTGAAAAACACCGTTTGTCAGTTTCATGTTCTATCGACAATGATATTGATTTATCTGAATTTGGCTTTGTCTTGTCTCTTGTACATAAAACTCACATATGCAGTTCAAATGGGAAATGACTGTATTGATTTCCTTAACTTGAGCCCAAATGCTAAAGATTTTTGGATAAGCTTTCTCATTACTTAAGCCAAAATCAATAAGAAAGAGCATCTTTTAATGAAAGAACAGTTTGAGCAACGTACTTCAGAAATAGGGTCCTGTTCATTCTTTGCTTTACAAATCGATCTCCTAGGTTCCTTAAGTGAGGTCCAATTGGTTGACATTGTGGTTTGTCTTTGTGTATAAACTTGCAGCTTCAGAAAAGAGAAGATGAGCTACAGAGACAGTGCAAAGAAACTCTCTTCCTGAGAAAGAAGGTGGTCCCCTAGCAGGTATAAAATCTAGTGCTGAAATGCAACACAGATTATTAATATATCAAATAATTTATGTATCTTTTAATTTCATATATATATATAAAATGCAGGATATTTTTATAGATTTCTTTGCTGGTTCATCTTTTAGTATTCTATATCTGCATATCATATACATTTATGCCAACCTGATTTCAATATTTGCTTTTGTTCTAGAAAATCTCATTGTTGCAATTTGTGTAATATAAAATAATTCATTGAAACAGCAGGCCATCTTAAAATAACTTTTGTTTAGTGATCTTTCGTCTTCTTCTTCTTTTTTAAATTGTTAATGTTCCCATTTTCTTCAGGAAGACAAGCACTGAAGGCAAGCTGCAGAAATAAGGTGCCCTATCTGAGGAGCAGCAGAAAGAACTGCATGTATAAAACGAATTATATGGACAGGCCAAACGTCAGGTACTGTACTATGATATCATTAACTTCTGTGAACTACATAAATTAAGCTGATTATGCCTTCACTTAATTAACTGAGAATGACCTATTGATGGATAGGCTGAGTTAGCTAGAGACCGCTGGCTGCACTGTACTTAATTTATTGGTTTTCAATTAGTTCTTCTCTAGCCTGTGATTGCTGAGAAAATAAGTGTCTGTTTGCATCTCTTTCCTATAGTATGTTTTTATGCATGGTGAGTTTATATTTAAAAATTTATCCTAAGTAGTATTTTTCTTTGCCACCAATGCCTAAGTTTATTTGAGTAGTTTTTTCTCATTGTTGCTTTTAATTCAGTTTTTGAAACGAAATAAATATGCAGATTGATTCAACTTGTTACTCTTGTGATATTAAAGTATTTTATAAATGATCTCTCACATTCATTTCAAGAGCTATCAAGCTTTAATTACATTTTGGGCATTAGTAGTTACCAATCATATGGTTAAACTATATTTTTGTGGAGCAATCTCATTGAAGAAAGTTCTTAGTCATATAGAGTTTTTATAATTTTCTCTAGAAACCTAATTTGAGAGGCTTTTTGAAAGTGGAAAAATTATAACATGAAAGCTAACTCTCAATTTCTTGTGGTAAGTAGGACTGAAGTATATGAAAATACAATCAGACAAAAATTTATCCTTAAAATTTTGATCTTTTACACACTGATTTTATGAGGGTTATTGTACCTCACTATGTTGCCCTCTACTATGCAGCTTTTATAATCCCCTAATCAATAAAAATTTATTGGATTATTCTTATGTTTTCTGTATCTGTACATGAAAACATTTCACTAGGGGCTGGTAGTCTACTTTTAGGTATTATAATTAGCTTAATTAACTACTATTGACAGTTATTATAATGGGGTTGGTCAAAATATGAAGGTAAACTAAATATAAAGTATGTACCTGACTTTGGTAATTGGTTTTATCTCTCCTAAATTTAGGTCTTCATCTGAATATGGAGCTAGTAATGAAACTTGGACTCAGCACTCTTTCTGAGGTCCTTGTTAAATCTTGTATATATGTGGTTTAAGTGTTACTTGTTCTGAAAGTTCAGAGAAACAGATATTTCTGTGGATTAGGTAGGGATAGGTTAAAAATTTAATTACACCTACAAGACATACATGAGTAACATTATAGTTGATAATCCTTGTTAAAATTATGTGCATAATGTAATTAACACTCTTGGAACTTGTGGGCATTTAAGGATTTAACACTGTCATTATTTGTGAATAATAGAAAGCTCATAAATAGGTGTAGTAATGTATGCATCACAGAACTGGATCAAAAACCTGTACAAGCACCTTAGCATTGGGAAAGTAATTGTGCAGCCATATTCAAAGAAGTGCAGTTGTTTTCCACACATTTTTATATATTCAGTGAATTTCACTGAAGCTCTGACTGGCTTACACAGAGTCTTAGCCATATTTTCCTGAATTTTAGAAGAGAAAAAGTTTGCTATTGCAGAATTTGTGAATTAGGGGATCATGAATTATTGGCATCTTCCTTGGAAATATCAAATGATTGTTGTCCTTTGAAAATCTAATGTAGATTTATGTGAGAAAGTAGTAGGAGATAAAGCTTATTTTTAGGGAAGACTATTTTAGAAATTCACTTTTAGTTTCTCAATGTATAAGATTTCTATTGGATACAAAATTGGAGAGGTTTTATACAGGTTTTTGTTCACTGAAATGTTTAGTGGAAAGTTTGACCTGGAAGCATAAGTTAGGAAATTGTTAGCATATAGATTGTATTAAAGCCAAGTGAAAATGTAAGATGATCAAGAAGTAAATTCTATAGAAAAGAGAAGAAGATCAAGAAGTTAGGAGCATGGGCAAATGTTCCATGGCAGTATGAAAGAATGAATTGTGTACAGGCAGACACAAGTAGATGAGTGGATATGATGGTTTTCAGCCATTTAATTTCTCATTGAAGGAAATCAAGTTTTCAGTTCAGAGTAAGAATAGGAAAAGAAGTACTGGAGGATTTAGGAGTGACAAAAGGCATGAAATATTTTTCTTGGACAGTAAACGAAGAAATTGTCCTAAGAAGTAAGCCAGAATACTTAGAATTATCAAGTCTATTTTAATTGAAAAGTTATCTGAATTTTTTCAGATCAGTATGTGTATCATTTCTACTACTTAACATTATGTAGTGAAACTGCACTCAGTTTCTGTCTCTTCAGTAGATTATGAGCTGCTTGAAAACAAGATATATTGGTTTATTTTTATATTCACAACATCCAAATACAATCCTCAGAATGAAGGATAAAATTTAAAAAATGTTTGGTGGATGAGCAAATAACTTATGTGATACATTGTATGCTGTGCCAAAGATATATAAGCAACCAAAAATATCTTTATATTTGGGAATTTTAATGCTAAATCTTATTTCATAACTGAATTTAGCAATCACTTCTTGATCTTGTTTCCAGTTATTTTTTAAACTTTAGGTACATTGCTGAGTTAATCATTCTTAGTTCATGACATATCATCACCACTGATCTCCCTTAGTTTTATCACTTTTATTTAATTTTTAATAGAAGCTTATTTTTATTATCATAAGCAATGAATGAAAATATGACTTGCCAGAACAGACTGTAGTAAGTCTCTTGGCTTTTAACAATCTTGTAAGTAAAAAAATGGTAGCTCTCTTTGCTCATTGTAGTTCTAATTTTAATTTTAATAATCTAGATGAAATTGAATATCTACTCATATGTTTAAAATCTTTTTTTTTTTTTCTGTGAGTTACCTGTTCATAACTGATCATTCCTATACTATGGCTGTTTCATTTCTTGACATCCTTTCTCCACTGAGGATGTCTTACATTCTAAATTTCCAATAACTGCAAACCTTTACCTAATCTCAACTTTACTCATGACCTCCTATTTTAGTAAAGCTTTAGTTTGGATATTCTCATTGCTCACAGCTGTTTGCATTAGTTTATTTTATTTAGTATGAGAGACACTTTAAGCTCATTATTTACACATTTACTGAAGCAGTTGAACATTTATACTTTCTATTCCATGTGATATTACTTATGTGGAAATATTTTCTGAAGGTTCTAAGGTTCTTGATATTTTTTTTTCCCTTACGTTAAAGCTTTAATTTGACAAGTCTCTGTGGGTCAGCATCCCTTTACTATGAAGTATGGGCATCCTGCCACCGGGAACAACCAACCAGCTTAGCAAACAGAATAATTGGTACCATTCTTTTCACATACACAAAAGTAACTTAAAACAGAATAGAGCTTTTATCATCAATTGATTCTTAGAAGTCCTTTCTTGATATTTCAGCCCCAAGGCTTATATCAAAGTTGTTTCCTTCAATGTGGAAACTTCAAGCTTCCAATTCACCAGTCTGCAGACCCTGAGGATCAAAGCAGACCTGCCCTGTGATCCACGGCTAAGCACTTACTTTCTTGAAGTGATGCTTAGTGCTCTGATTCGGCATCAAGATCTAAGGGTGCTGTTATGAGACGATAAATTAGGGAACCAGACGATTACACCCTTTGGCCTCCACTGAGATCTTCCTGAGCAGGAGCACTTGTCTTCAATTCCTCTTTGACCTGTCATTGTTTCCATATGGTGGCCACTGCTCAGGATTCTCACTTGACTCACACACAGTTCCTGAAAGATCGGCCTGTGTGAGGAGCCTGATTGCTTCAGACTATGGTTATTGAGAGTCCAGTAAACTAAAAGGTCTACGAAATTGTATGTTATCTTCTCTTATCTACTGTTTTATTTAATACCAGACTGCATGTTCTTTTTTATTATCCTGATTATTGAAATGGCAATTTTTTTACTTTAAAAAATTCTGTGTAGTTTCTCATTTCAGTCTATCAGGCTGATGTTTTACAGTGCCTTATCCTTACTTAGAGATGTCACGATTTTATGATAATCACCGTCATCCTCATCCTCTGTGTTCTTTTATTGAAATTTAAACAAGAAAAAAAAAAACCACATGATGTATAATTTATTAACATTACCCATCATTTTTTCAAATGTTCCTCATGTGCCATGGGTTTATTTGTGCTCGTCCACCACTTGTGATACATGTTGGAATTAGTCACTCCACTGTTCTGTCAGATGATTTTAAATGTACACATGGTGAGGTAAAAATGCTAGATCTTTGTTGTCCTAAATGTATTAATTAATCCTGGGGTGGTGGGAGAGGCGGGGGAGAGACCACTCCTCAGACACTTTTCTAGTTACCTGGATAAGTGTCTTAAATCCATTTGTTTCTCTTTCTCCCCCTACTTGGTCCAGACCCTCAACATCTCTCTTCTACTTCAACAACACACTCTCTCTCCCTTTGGTCTCATCTTCTTTTACTCATCCTTCTGCTACTAGTGAAAGTGAAAAAGTGAAAGTGAAGTCGTTCAGTCGTGTCCGACTCTTTGTGACCCCGTGGACTGTAGCCCACCAGGCTTCTCCATCCATGAGATTCTCCAGGCAAGAATACTGGAGTGGGTTGCCATTTCCTTCTCCAGGGGATCTTCCCGACACAGGGATCAAACCCAGGTCTCCCGCATTGCAGTCAGACGCTTTAACCTCTGAGCGACCAGGGAAGCCCGCTGGCATTAAAACATTCACACAAACACACACACAGGACTCTAACCATATTACTCCTCCCCTCAGAAGCATTTTATATTCCCAGCTAACTATTGATTTTTTTTTTTTTCAAACTGAGGCCATCAGGAATAGGTAAAAAAACAGAAACTAACTCAAGTGGTGCCTTGAGCCTCTCATAACCAATCAACCAATGGTAGTAATCCTGCTTTGTGTGTTTTATGAAGTCCAACTATGATTATCTTTGAAGAAAAAGGATTAGTCAATGACCACTGTAATAATGCTGTGTGAAGAACATCTCCCAAATGTCAGTATCTTACAGTAACAAACATTTACTTTTCTTGATTGTAGGTCCTTGGATTGGTTGAGGTGATTCTGCTGAAGGTATTCCAAGTTTCTTCCATAAGTCTTTCTTTCTGGCATAAGTGGATCTTTGTAGCCATGGGACCTTCCCTGGTGCTCCTGTGGTTAAAACTCTGCATTCCCAATTTAGGAGGCATGAGTTTGATCCCTGGTCAGGGAACTAAGGGACTTCCCATGTGGTTCAGTGGTAAAAGAATCCACCTGCCAAGTAAGGTGTTGTAGGAGACCCCAGTTTGATCCCTGGGTCTGGAAGATCCCCTGGAGAAGAAAATGGTGACCCACTCCAATGTTCTTGCGTGGAGAACCCCATGAACAGAGGAGCCTGGTGAGCACAGTCCATAGGGTTTCAAAGAGTCGGACATGATTGAAAACACAAGCACCATTCTTCATGTAGCATGCAGATCTCCAAATTAAACAATGCAGATGTCTTTCAAAGCTTACGTGCTTTGGAAGACCCTACGTGCTTGAATGACAGTGGTCTGCAATGTCACATAGCAAAGAAGCATCTTAAACCCACAGTGAAATCATAGGAAGGGCATGGAGGGTAGGAAAGATTGTGAATAAATAATACTAGAAGATTGTGAATAACTAATAGTATCTACCATAAAGTGCCTCTGCTGTTTTAAATAGAGGTTTTAAAACAATTGATCTGCAACGTAAAGTACAAACCTTAACAGAAGAAACCAAAGCCTACATTACCTCTTCTTATTTATATTTGTTTGTTTTGGGCCACTCTCTGCTATATCCTAGTAGTGCATGCTTAGCTGCTCTTTGTGACTCATTGGACTGCAGCCCTCCAGGCTCCTCTGTCCAGTTCAGCAATTTTATATTGAAAAGTTGAAACTGACCATGGTAGGAGTGTTTACAGGCTTCCCTGATGGCATAAGTGTTGAAGAATCCTCCTGCAACGCAGGAGATGCAAGTTCAATCCCTGGATCAGGAAGATCTGCTGGAGGAAGAAATGGTAACCCACTCTAGTTTTGGTGCCTGGAGAATTCCATGGACAGAGGAACCAGTCGGGAAACAGTACATGGGGTCACAAAGAGTTGGATGCAACTGAGCATGTGATGGATGGATGGAAGGGGGAATGTTTATTCCATGAAAATTGGCAAGTACTGCAAACCAGGTTACTGCTCCCCTTCCAAAAGAGCTGGAATGCCAGAGCCGAGCCTTGCAAATATGCATAAATTTTATTACATTTCTTATGACTCTCAAATTTATAAGTTCTATGCAAATTTTATTTTCCTAATGTTTTATATATTTTTGTTGTTTTTGTTCAGTTGCTAAGTCATGTCCAACTATTTGCAAACCCGTGGCTTCTCCATCCTTCACTATTTCCCAGAGTTTGCTCAAACTCATGTCCTTTGAGTCAGTGATGCTAGACTTCAGCAGTATGTGAAACAAGAACTTCCAGATGTACAAGCTAGGTTATAAAAGGCAGAGGACCAGAGATCAAATTGGTTTTATATTTTACTGTTACATATATTCTATTTTTTCCATTTAATCTCAAGACTTTTTTTCCTGTTAATCTATGGATTCTATTTACTTAAATTCTGATATAATGATATGTACTTCAAAATTAAAGTGAATATCTTATTATTTTAATGTCATAACATTAAAATATGTTAAATATTGTTAACATTCAATAACCATTTATTAATTTCCAATATTAGTTTGCAAGGAATTTTAAGTGCATCTAAAGGATTTTCCAGTTACATTGCAGGCTAGAAACTTGCTAGTTTAAAAATTTCTGTTTTTCTCTCCCATGAAATTGCAAATCCTAAAAATGTATGATACAACCAGTGTGGAGAACAGTATGGAGGTTCCTTAGAAAAACAAAAATAAAGCTACCATATGACCCAGTAATCCCTCTACTGGGCATATACCCTCAGAAAAACTATAATTCAAAAAGACACATGTATCCCAATGTTCATTGCAGCACTACTTACAATGGCTAGGACATGAAAGTGACCTAAATGTCCATTGGCAGATAAAAGATAAGGAAGATGTGGTGTATATATATACAATGAAATAGTACTCAGTCATTAAAGGAATGAAATTGGATCATTTGTAGTGATGTGGATGAACCTAGAGTGTGTCATACAGAGTTCTGCTGCTGCTAAGTCGCTTCAGTCGTGTCTGACTCTGTGCGACCCCATAGACGGCAGCCCACCAGGCTCCCCCGTCCCTGGGATTCTCCAGGCAAGAACACTGGAGTGGGTTGCCATTTCCTTCTCCAATGCATGAAAGTGAAAAGTGAGAGTGAAGTCGCTCAGTCGTGTCCGACTCTTAGCGACCCCATGGACTGCGGCCCACCAGGGTCCTCTGTCCATGGGATTTTCCAGGCAAGACTACTGGAGTGGGTGTCATTGCCTTCTCCGACAGAGTTCAGTAGGTCAGAAAGAGAAAAACAAATATTGAACTTGAACACATATATATGGAATCTAGAAAAATGGCACTAATGAACCTATTTGCAGTGCAGGAATGGAGACACAGATGTAGCAAACAGTCTTTCGGATGCCAGAGGGGAAGGGGACAGCGGGACAGATTGAAAGAGTAGCGTTACTCTCGCATATGAGAGTAGCATATGGACACGACCATGTGTGAAATAGAGAGCTGGTGGGAAGCAGCTGTATATAGCACAGGGAGCTCAGCTCGGTGCTGGTGATGGTCTCGAGGGGTGGAATGGTGGTGGCGGGGAGGGAGGCTCTAGAGGGAGGGAATATCCGTATACATATAGCTGACTCACACTGCTGTACAGCAGAAACTAACACAACATTGAAAAGCAATTCTATTCTAATTAAATTAATAGACAACAATGTTTGAAAAGTAGGCAAACCATTTTTCTATTTGAAACTTTTCACATAGAATATTCCAATAGTTAAAAAAAGAATTTCAGTAAACGTTATTCCAGAGTAGCTCTACAGGCATAAGTAAAATTGAAAAATCAAGACTGTAAAAAATTGTATAATTTTAAGGTTTTTTTTCTGATTTCTTAGTTGGGGCTGTGGGGCTGTGTCCACAAACCTGTAGTCTGGGCTTGAGGGATTTAAAATATTTGTCACAATGCTTGGCAGCATTGAAACATATACATTACCATGTGTAAAACAGATAATCAGAGTGAGTTTGATGTATGACGCAAGACAGCCAAAGCCAGTGACACCTGGAGGGATAGGGTGGGAAGGGAGGTGGGAGGGGGATTCAGGATGGAGGGGACACGGGTATCCCTGTGACCGATTCATATTGATGTATGGCAAAAACCATCACAATATTGTAAAGTAATTATCCTCTAATTAAAATAAATTAAAAAGAAAAGAGTATTAGGTGGTTCAGGAACTTATCAATAATTAGAATTATAAATTAATATTCTTGCTAGAGACTCTCAGTTTCTAGAAACTGAAGATAAAACTTTATTATTTTTTATATACAAAATTATAACAATAAACAAACTCATCTTTGTTCATTTATAATCAGAATGTGGCATTAGAAATATGTTCCCTAGTGTTTCCTGTGTTAGGGTTTTGAATGTGACGTGTATGCTTCCTTGTGTGTATCGTGTCCAACTCTGTGTGACCCAGTGGACTGCAGCTCCCAGGCTCCTCTGTCCATGGGATTTTTCAGGCAAGAATACCAGAGTGGGTTGCCACGCCCTCCTCCAGGGGATCTTCCCAACCCAGGAATCAAACCAGTGTCTCTTACGTCTAACCTGCATTGGCAGATGGGTTCTTTACCACTAGCACATATGCTTCCTTACAATTGTCTTTTTTCCTCCTCCTTAACTTCAAGGTCTTGCTTATCCTTCTTTTTATTCAGATTAAGTTTCAAAGTAGGAAAAATCCAAGTTGTGGCACTTTGTTAATGGTGTAACTCTGAACAACTTGATTTTAGCTCTTTTCTCCATCTGTTTAGTTGGGGAAACAATTCCATAATACAATTGTGAGATTAAATTAGAATATGTTGATAAAGTAGTTAGGGAGGACATGCTGCTGCTGCTGCTGCTAAGTCGCTTCAGTCGTGTCCAACTCTGTGCAACCCCATAGATGTCAGCCCCCGTCCCTGAGGTTCGCCAGGAAAGAACACTGGAGTGGGTTGCCATTTCCTTCTCCAATGCAGGAAAGTGGAAAGTGAAAAGTGAAAGTGAAGTCGCTCAGTCATGTCTGACTTTCCAGACCCCATGGACTGCAGCCTACCAGGCTCCTCTTTCCATGGGAGTTTCCAGGCAAGAGTACTGGAGTGGGGTGCCATTGCCTTCTCCGAGGGAGGACATAGCACATAGCTAATACTTATTAAGCATTTATTAGCATTATCTTTCACAAACCACCATCTCTGTAGGTTCATTCCTTTGGTCTTCCATTGATTATTACTCTTATCTCTTGGTCTCTGGAGTATTTAACTAACCTACTCTGTTAATTTTTCCTTTATTTACTTTCCCTAGATTGTAAGATTTGGAAGGAATAAGAATTGCTTTTTCATTTCTCATAGAGTTCAAAATCCATAGTACATTATCCTTAAAATTAAGTTTAGACAAACATATATTATTGGTGGTGAAGCTATTGATAGAAGGATGGAGAGAAAGTCACACTTACTTTCCATAAATTTATTGTCTGAAAAGGTTTCACATTTTCACCAATGTGTCTCTTGCACATCACACTCAACTATATATCACTCACATTTCTTGTGCATGTCACGTGCAGTTTATTTTGAGAATTCTTGAGATGTGAATGCATGGCATTAAATAAATGAAAACTGACTTCTTCAAAATGGACAATGATAGATTGGAAAAATTACAGCCTATAGCAAAATTTAGTAGGAAAAGTAGATTCTATTTATTATCAACTTCTTGTTTCATTTACAGAAATCTTTGTTTTTAAACTATTCTTAAGTGGATGGGTTACTTTCCCATTATATATGAAAGGTTTAACCTTTTCAAATGTTTTGTGTTTCAACCCAGCAATTCTTGAGACACCTACATTTTAACTCAACAAGCATACAATACTGAAGACAAATACATAAATCAACAACAATTAAAAAAAATAAAGATTAGTATTGTCTCTGATGTTCAAATGAATGGAAGCCATTTATGTCAATGACAGTGTTGTGTTGTTGAACTGGCTCATCTCTAATTCCT
Organism: Bos mutus; assembly: GCF_027580195.1. Lineage (NCBI taxonomy): Eukaryota > Metazoa > Chordata > Mammalia > Artiodactyla > Bovidae > Bos > Bos mutus. The sequence goes on along the minus strand of NC_091630.1, from coordinate 41,660,135 downwards.
TTGTTTGCCTCTAGCTTCTAAAATTATTCTTGAAGTAAGTACAGTGGCAAGCTAATTTTCTACATTCATTTCATAATTGCCATCATAACTTCTTTTATCTTCCATCAATTTACATCTAAAAGCTCAGAATGTTTCTATACAATTATTGTTTTTTTGCATTAAGTTTCTAAAGAACTATTGAAAGGGTTGATGATTTCAGACCTTATTCTTATAAATATTAACCTAGAATAGAGCAAACAGGTGTCTTCTCAGAATATGAACACTTAGAATAAAGAGGGAAGTAATTTGGACACTTAATATAAAGAGGGAAATTTATTTTAGGAATTTATGATGCCATGTTTTAACTAGGTATTGGAATATAAATAAGATTAGAGAACACACATGCTAAATGAAAATAGATAACTTTGGCTGTGTTTTTATGAGTGATTTGAGATACTTTGGAATTAAAATAAAAAAGAATGAAAGATCCAAAACACCCTTTGTCAATCTTGACCAAATGCCCATATATTTACTTCACTGTATCTTAAAAAAAATCATGCTCTGGGCACATTTATGCAGCCAGATTAATCAAAGATTGGATAGATTTTATATGTATATATATATATATATATATTCACCATTAAATATTAAATATATTTAATTAAATATATAATATATTTAATTAAATATTAAATATATATATTTAATTCAGCTTTCTATAAAAGTTCATTGATTTTAGTTAAAAGATTCCTTAGGGATTTGACTAACAGTATAGATTCAGACTAAACTCTGATGGAAAATAAACTGCCAACACAACAATGGAAAAGAAATTTCTGTCAGATTTACAAATAAAAATATTATAGATAAATTGAATAAATTCATATAATATATAAACATATGGTATATATTTAATAAAAGATAAATCTTTAAAAATATTTATTTGAATATTTAAATAAATACAATTGGCTTCTTCAATAATTAACTGAGATATGTAAAAACAAATGTAAATGTACTGTTTCAGTATTTGTTATGTAAGACAAATGGCAAAAAAGCAACTTCTCAGATGTATTTTGAATAAAATTACTTGATTTATGGTAATTTCTATTTCCTTATAATATTTAATCTGGTTAATTTATGGAAAAGTATATATTTCTCTATTAAAAGTGTAATTAGAATACTAATGCTTATTATGTGCCTATTTTTATCTGATTTATATATACTTTATCTAAGTCTCATGAAACACTGTGAGGTTGTTATTATACCCATTTAAAGATGAGAAAGGTTAAAGTCCCAGACATTAACTAAATCCCTGAAGATCATTCCTTGTTCATGATAAGGCCAAGATGTTACCTAGGTTATCTACCTCCACACCTCTATTTTTTCTATTCCAGTATACTACCTCTTATCTCTCAATAATCAGCATCACTTAGAAAATAAAGATTGATACTTCAGTGGAATAGTGACAAGATAGAAATTGCAGAGTTGAAATGCAATAGTGCATTAGTCAAGCAAATCTAGAGGAAGAGTGTGCATTTCAAAATACACAATCAAAGCAAGAATAATGCTTCCTGACTATTTCTCCTGCAGTTTTTATGTTGTTGTTGTTTAGTAATTCAGTAGTGTCTGACTCTTTTGTGACCATATGGACTATAGCCCATCAGGCTCCTCTGTCCATGGGATTTCCCAGGCTAGAATATTGGAGCAGGTTGCCATTTCCTTCTCCAGGGGATCTTCCTGATCCAGGGATTAAACCTGTGTCCCCTGTATTGGCAGACAGGTTCTTTACCACTGAGCCACCAGGGAAGCTCCCTGCAATTTGTATAAAGAAATCAAATCTTCCAGTGCCGTAGTTTGGATTGGGGCAATTTCTTCTAGCTTGTAATATATATATTCTGGCTTTTTCCTAAGCTAGCATTCATGGGTTCAGTAATCAAGGACCATTAGTGGGTGTAGCTTCCTCAATGTTACCCCTGTTTATTCAGTAATGAAATCTTGCTTTTTATCCCCCAGAGTTTGAACACTGCTGATCCAGTAGTCTCAGTTTCCAACATTCACCACCACACTGTGGATTATTTTAAACTGCAAGCTGAGACTGCCTCTTGGCTTTTTTGGGCTTCCCAGGTGGCCCTAGTGGTAAAGAACTCGCCTGCTAATGCAGGAGGGTAAAAGACATGGGTTCAATCCCTGGGTTGGGAAGGTCCCCTGGAAGAGGGCATTGCAACCCACTCCAGTATTCTTGCCTGGAGAATCTCTTGGACAGAGGAGTCTGGAGGGCCACAGTCCACAGGATTGCGAAGAGTCAGACAGGACTGAGTGACTTAAAAAACATGCAATTGGCTCTTTTGGGCTACAGATGACCATATATTGTCAGGCATAATGAGTGCGCTAGTTGTGGTGGTTGATCTTAAATTTCAGGAGGTAATTGGGTTACTAACTATACAATCTGAATGAAAAGAGGGTTATGTGTAGAACTCAGAAGATTCCCTGGGATGCCTCTTAGCTATCCTATATCCTGCAAATTGAGTCAGTAGAGAACTACAACCGATTTCAGGTAGGACTGTATCAATTCAGTAAATCAATTCAGAGGGTGTTAAAATTTGAGTTACTCCTGTAGGCAAAGACCTTCAACCAGTTGAAGGCAAAGAAGACATGGAATGGAATGGAAGAAGTGAGATACATATCAGTTACAATCATGTTACTACTTACAGAAATGAGGACTGCAAGAGTTATGGGTATTTCTTCCTAATTTTTATGAATATATAGTTTAAACAACTATTTTTCATTTTCCATCTCTCGTTCTTCTAGTATCTAATATCAAAGTTGAAATTACTAAGTAATTAAACTGTTCAATATTTTAGTTATAAGATATTAGAGAGACTGACTCAGCCAGAAGCATGAGCATTACTGAAAATGGAGAAAAGGACATTGTACCCTTTATGAGGAAGTTAGTTAGCATGCTTATGGTGGTATACATGGTAGATGTGTAATATTAGGCAGAAGTATGGCATTGCTCTGAGAAGGCAATGGCACCCCACTCCAGTACTCTTGCCTGGAAAATCCCATGGATGGAAGAGCCTGGTGGGCTGCAGTCCATGGGGTCGCTAAGAGTTGGGCATGACTGAGCAACTTCACTTTCACTTTTCACTTTCATGCATTGGAGAAGGAAATGGCAACCCACTCCAGTGTTCTTGCCTGGAGAATCCCAGGGATGGGGAAGCCTGGTGGGCTGCCATCTGTGGGGTCGTACAGAGTTGGACACGACTGAAGCAACTTAGCAACAGCTGCAGCAGCATGGCATTGCTATCATCTTTATTTGGAAGTTAAGTGCGGTCAAAGAGGTCTGTTGGTGCCTAGCTGACAAGGGATGGGCTATGGTGGCTTTCAAATGTGAAATGTGTTGACATCTAAACAGAACTACACTTCCAAGAATTTTTTTCTTTAATGTTTGCTTAGATTTGGACACAAGGGTTATCTATGTGAGACTTGGAAGGTGAAAAAAAGCAATAACTCTGTTCACTCTGTTGTTCAGTCACCTAGTCATGTTTGACTCTTTGCGACCCCATGGGTTGCAGCACACCAAGCTTCCCTGTCCAGCACTATCTCCTGGAGTTTGCTCAAGTTCATGTGAACTGAGCTGATGATGTTATCAAACCATCTCACCCTCTGCCACCCTCTATGCAGGTTGATAAGGTCTTGCTTTTATGCAGCTCATCAAAGTTTCTGCAGATCTGCTCACAAACTTTTTGGCATGATCAGTAGCCCAGCTCAGATCTCCAGCTTTTGCTGGAACTCTGTTGTTAACATCTCAGCTCCAAGCCAAGTACAAGTGTGATTCTTTGGTAGAATGATAGCTTCTTCTACGAGTCATCCATGACATTGAGACTGGAGACTTGGGAATGAGAAGAGTCCAGTTTGGCTCCCACAAGATGCAGATAGGAGTTTCATTTGTCATTGCTCTTCTCTACTTCTTGTTTATCTTTTGAGCCTTAACCTCTGTTCTGTGCCTTTAGACTCCAAGAATAAATGGAGGTGAAATGACAGACCAAGACTATCTGCCACCACAGATGCATCAAGTCCAAGCTTTTTAGTAAATCTCTTATTCCACACCATCCCTATCAGTTCTACTTCTCTAATACTGACACTATCTTCTTTTAAATATACTACCTTTCATTTCTCAACAATCAAAACTGTTTAGGATATAGATACTCATATTTTGAAGGTATATTTTCAGAACAAAAATTTTTTAAGTTGGAAACTAGAATATATCAAAATTAGATGGATGATTTTCTGTAAGAATATTTCAAACTTTACCACCTTTAAAGTCATGTCAAACTATATATCTTCAACCACTTCTTCCATAGTTTGTTGTTGAAGAATCAAGCCTCTCAGTAGAGATTTTTAATCCTGTGACCAGTTCATTATTAAAATATCATGATGATGTTACACATTTAACTATAATGCTATGCGTCATGGAGATTGAAATTTACTTCAAAAGTGATTTAATCTAATGGGGTATAGTAGGAAACTAGAAAAGCAAGTAAAAATGTATCCAAATTAGCTAAGTTATATGTACTGAAGGGCTTCCTTGGTGGCTCAGACAGTAGGAATCTGCCTGCAATGCGGAAACCTGGGTTTGAACCATGGGTTGGGATGATTCCCTGGAAAAGGAAATGATAAGAAGACAAGCGAAAAGCAAAGGAGAAAAGGAAAGATATAAACATCTGAATGCAGAGTTCCAAAGAATAGCAAGAAGAGATAAGAAAGCCTTCCTCAGCGATCAATGCAAAGAAATAGAGGACAACAACGGAATGGAAAAGACTAGAGATCTCTTCAAGAAAATTAGAGATACCAAGGGAACATTTCATACAAAGATGGGCACAATAAAGGACAGAAATGGTATGGACCTAACAGAAGCAGAAGATATTAAGAAGAGATGGCAAGAATACACAGAAGAACTATTCAAAAAAGATCTTCATGACCCAGATAATCACGATGGTGTGATCACTGACCTAGAGCCAGAAATCCTGGAATGTGAAGTCAAGTGGGCCTTAGAAAGCATCACCATGAACAAAGCTAGTGGAGGTGATGGGATTCCAGTTGAGCTATTCCAAATCCAGAAAGATGATGCTATGGATGTGCTGCACTCAGTATGCCAGCAAATTTGGAAGACTCATCAGTGGCCACAGAACTGGAAAAGGTCAGTTTTCATTCCAATCCCAAAGAAAGGCAATGCCAAAGAATGTTCAAACTACTGCACAATTGCACTCATCTCACATGCTAGTAAAGTATGCTCAAAATTCTCCAAGCCAGGCTTCAGCAGTACATGAAACCGTGAACTTCCAGATGTTCAAGCTGGTTTTAGAAAAGGCAGAAGAGCCAGAGATCAAATTGCCAACATCCTCTGGATCATCAAAAAAGCAAGAGAGTTCCAGAAAAACATCTATTTCTGCTTTATTGACTATGCCAAAGCCTTTGACTGTGTGGATCACAATAAACTGTGGAAAATTCTGAAAGAGATGGGAATACCAGACCACCTGACCTGCCTCTTGAGAAACCTATATGCAGGTCAGGAAGCAACAGTTAGAACTGGACATGGAACAACAGACTGGTTCCAAATAGGAAAAGGACTACATCAAGGCTGTATATTGTCTCCCTGCTTATTTAACTTATATGCAGAGTACATCATGAGAAATGCTGGGCTGGAAGAAGCACAAGCTGGAATCAAGATTGCCAGGAGGAATATCAGTAACCTCGGATATGCAGATGACATCACCCTTATGGCAGAAAGTGAAGAGGAACAAAAAGCCTCTTGATGAAAGTGAAAGAGGAGAGTGAAAATGTTGGCTTAAAGCTCAACATTCAGAAAACGAAGATCATGGCATCTGGTCCCATCACTTCATAGGAAATAGATGGGGAAACAGTGGAAACAGTGCCAGACTTTATTTCTTTGGGCTCTAAAATCACTGCAGATGGTGACTGCAGCCATGAAACTAAAAGATGCTTACTCCTTGGAAGGAAAGTTATGACCAACCTAGATAGCATATTGAAAAGCAGAGACATTACTTTGCCAACAAAGTAATGTCTAGTCAAGGTTATGGTTTTTCCAGTAGTCATGTATGGATGTGAGAGTTGGACTGTGAAGAAAGCTGAGTGCCGAAGAATTCATGTTTTTGAAGACTGGTGTTGGAGGTGGTGTTGGAGAAGACTCTTGAGAGTCCCTTGGACTTCAAGGAGATCCAACCAGTCCATTCTAAAGGATATCAGTCCTGGGATTTCTTTGGAAGGAGTGATGCTAAAGCTGAAACTCCAGTACTTTGGCCACCTCATGAGAAGAGTTGACTCATTGGAAAAGACTCTGATGCTAGGAGGTATTGGGGGCAGGAGGAGAAGGGGACGACAGAGAATGAGATGACTGGATGGCATCACCAACTCAATGGACGTGAGTTGAGTGACCTCCGGGAGTTGGTGATGGACAGGGAGGCCTGGCGTGCTGCAATTCATGGGGTTGCAAAGAGTCAGACATGACTGAGCAACTGAACTGAACTGAATCCACTCTGGTGTTCTTGACTGGAGAATCCCATGGACAGGAGACTAGCAGGCTACAGTCCATGGGGCTCACAAAGAGCTGGACATGACTGAGAGACTAACACTTACTGCAGTTTAGTTCAGTTGCTCATTCATGTCTGGCTCTTTGCAACCCCATGGACTGCAGAACACCAGGCTTCCTTAGCCATCATCAACTCCTGGAGACTGCTCAAACTCATGTCCATTGAGTTGGTGATATCATCCAACCATCTCATCCTCTGTCATCCCCTTTTCCTCCCACCTTCAATCTTTCCTAGCATCAGAATCTTTTCCAATGAGTCAATTCTTCACATCAGGTGGCCAAAGTATTGGAGTTTCAACTTCAGCATCAGTCCTTCCAAAGAACACCCAGGACTGATCTCCTTTAGATTGGACTGGTTGGATCTCCTTGCAGATCAAAGGACTCTTAAGAGTCTTCTCCAACACCACAGTTCAAAAGCATCAATTCTTCGAGGCTCAGCTTTCTTTATAGTCCAACTCTCACATCCATACATGACTACTGGAAAAACCATAGCTTAGACTAGATGGACCTTTGTTGGCAAAGTAATATCTCTGCTTTTTAATATGCTGTCTAGGTTGGTCATAGTTTTTCTTCCAAGGAGCAAGTGTCTTTTGATTTCATGGCTGCAGTCAGCATCTGCAGTGATTTTGGAGTCGCCCAAAATAAAGTCTCTCACTGTTTCCATTGTTTCCCCATCTATTTGCAATCATTTGATGGGACCGAATGTCATGATCTTAGTTTTCTGAATGTTGAGTTTTAAGCCAATTTTTTTCACTCTCCTCTTTCACTTTCATCAAGATGCTCTTTAGCTCTTTTTGCTTTCTGCCATTAAGTGTGGTGTCATCTGCATATCTGAGCTTATTGATATTTTTCTCGACAATGTTCATTCCAGCTTGTGCTTCATCTAGCCCGGCATTGTGCATGATGTACTCTGTATATAAGTCAAATAAGCAGAGTGTCAATATTCAGCCTTGACGTACTCCTTTCCCAATTTGGAACTGGTCTGTCGTTCCATGTCCGGTTCTAACTGTTGCTTATTGAACTGCATACAAATTTCTTAGGAGGCAGGTAAGGTGACCTGGTATTCCCATCTCTTTAAGAATTTTCCACAGTTTGTTGTGATCCATACAGTCAAAGGTTCTGGTGTAGTCAATAAAGCACTTACTTTCTTATTTATATGTATTGAAATGTTTGGACATGACTCATATCTGCTAATTGTTCTAAAATTTACAAAGAAAAACTGTGCAAATATTCACTAAAATTATATAGAGTATGAATTAGGCATAGCATTGGCAAAGCTTTTACTATTAAGATCTGTGTAATTGTCTATTTTACATTCAGTATTGTCTTACATTGAAGTTAAACAAAAATAATATTTCTGCTGTTATGAAGGTTAAATGTAATACTTATAATTTTGTTTCATCTTTACTTTTTTCTCCAAGTACCAAGGACACTATGTAATAGTTTTACTATTTTTTATTCAACTTGACATTGGATATCCTAGCCAGAGCATATGGTCAAGAAAAGGAAGTAAAAGGCATCCAAATTGAAAAGGAAGAAGTAAATAGATGACATTATATAGAGAAAATCCTGAAGATTCCATAAAATTGTATTAGAAGCAAAACAAATTCAGTAAAGTTGCAGGATAAAAAAATCATAAAACATCAGTGATATACCTATGATTACATATTTCCACTTGTATTTTTAAAATAACTCAGTTAAGCCCTCAAATTTCTTCCCAGAAGCTTTTTTGTAAGAAAACTCTAACTTTGAGAAAATGAAAATTTCCTATTTGGTTAAAGTGCTTGATGACAAAATATATAACTGCACATAATTTTCTAAAATCTGTGGAAATGTTTCCTGCTTATTCAAACATTTTTTATTGCTAACCAAAAAAAAAGGAAAAGATGAGGTATTAAAAATATTTCAATTTTTAAAATTGCAACCTCAACTTTAGATTAATTGATAAGTAACATTATCAAATCCTTGAGTCAAAATATTGTAATAATTAGTTCTAAATTTTGTTTTACTAATATAGCATACTAATTATATGGATATAAATCAGTCAGATATTAAAGTATAACTCTTATAATGTAATACCAAAAAATTGAAACTATTTAAGAGGTAAACGGAGAGGGCAATGGCACCCCACTCCAGCACTCTTGCCTGGAAAATCCCATGGACGGAAGAGCCTGGTGGGCCGCAGTCCATGGGGTCGCTAAGAGTCGGACACGACTGAGCGACTTCACTTTCACTTTTCACTTTTATGCATTGGAGAAGGAAATGGCAACCCACCCCAGTGTTCTTCTGGAGAATCCCAGGGACAGGGGAGCCTCGTGGGCTGCCGTCCGTGGGGTCATACAGAGTCGGACACGACTGAAGCGACTTAGCAGTAGCAGCAAGAGGGTAAAAGACTCTAAAATTGTCAGTTAAGACATAGTTAGATACAGTAATGTACTCTCTAATTATAATATAATTAGTTATAGAATTGTGTTGGTCATCCATATATTAATGATTAATGCTATCTCAGAATGATAACATAATTATTAATAACAACATATCCTACATTAAAAATAAGTCATTTTGAAATAAATTTATAACAAGTATCCCCCAATTCCAAAAGTATGTAAAAGGTATATTTAGGAATAATCATTAGAGTGGCTTTTTATTTTATTTTTTTATATTTTATTTTATTTTTAAACTTTGCAATATTGTATTGGTTTTGCCAAATATCGAAATGAATCTGCCACAGGTATACATGTGTTCCCCATCCTGAACCCTCCTCCCTCCTCCCTCCCCATACCATCCCTCTGGGTTGTCCCAGTGCACCAGCCCCAAGCATCCAGTATCGTGCATCGAACCTGGACTGGTGACTCGTTCCATGTATGATATTATACATGTTTCAATGCCATTCTCCCAAATCATCCCACCCTCTCCCTCTCCCACAGAGTCCAAAAGACATAGAGTGGCTTTTTAAAAGTAACAAAAACTTTTTAAAATTAAAACAATAGTTGCATATCCCCAAATAAGGAACTGTTTGGAAAAATGGATTGCACAGTAATTTTATAGCCATGAATAAGTCATTTAACATACTATGGGTTGGGAAGAAAGTTCTCCAAGGTACAGATGAGTAAGAAAATCGATCATGGAATAGCCATGATAAAACTAGTAACAATGATAGTAATAATTCATAGCACTTACTACCTGCTTACTATGAGTCAATCCCTTTTCAGTAGTTTTATAGATATTACTTAACTTAATTCTCACAGCTTTGTTTTTTAGGTACTATGAGTATCCTTTTTGTACAAAGGAAGATGCTGAAACTCCAAGAAACAAAGAGAATAAGCAACATGCTCAAGAATTCATGCAGCACAATTGATGCTTGAACACGGTAGTTAGGGGCATCCCACTCAGTCAAAAATCCATGCATAACTTTTGAGTACCCCAAACTTAACTATTAATAGCCTACTGTGACTAGAAGCATTTCTGATAAACAGCTGATTAACACATATCCTGTATATGTACTATATACTGTATTCTTACGCAGGCAAAGAAATGTTATTAAGAGAAAAGAAAATGCTTTTAAGAAAATCATGAGAAAGAGAAAATACATTTACAGTACTGGACTGTATTAATACCTTAACTTTGCATCATCTGTTTATAAACTGAATCATCCATCTGTCAGTCCAAGTATCATATATTGTCTTATATGACACCAAACACTGCAGATGTTATGTGTATTACTACACTAGGCATAAAGCATGAAAAGATAATGTATTCATATTTATTTACAGGGGCATAACAATTCATGCATTGATAATGAAAGAGTAGTAATACAATAGCTTTATGGCACATTAGTGTAATCAATCGGATTGCTTCATGGTAGTCTTGCCTGTATGCTAATAAATGAATTATTATAAAAATTTTATGGCATACAGTATTACAGGCATGTTCATAATACAGTATTGAAAACACTGTTATATTAAAAACAGTCATTTATGATAGGTTAATACACAGTTTCTTCAATTATGAGAAAAACATGCTTTATGATAATGCAATTATTTAAAAGCAAAGTTAGAAAACAGAAAAGAAAACTAGCACAGTATTAATTTTACATTAAATATCACTTACCTTCTGCTTATGCAGGGATAGACTAGTGTCTACACACAATTTACGCATTCATGATAATCCTTTTCCTTAATTTTTTCGATGTTTTTGGACTATATTGTTTAGCAATTAACTCTCTATGGGAAATGTATTAAATTCCCTGTGCTGTGCTGTGCTCAGTCGCTTCAGTTGTGTCCAACTCTTTGTGATCCTGTGGACTGTAGCCCACCAGGTTCTTCTGTCCACGGGATTTTCCAGGCAAGAACACTGGAGTAGATTGCCTGCCCTTTTCCAGGGGATCTTCCTGACTCAGGGATGGAACCTGTACCTCTTGTGTCTCCTGCATTGCAGGCATATTCTTTAACCACTGAGCCATCTGAGAAGTCCATTAAATTCCTTAGTTCAGGATAAAGGTATTGGCAGGATTTTGACCTTCAAAAAAAAAAAAAAAAATGGAGTCGTTATTTACATTTTAATTCCATGGGACTTCCAAATATTTCAGAGAGAATATTCCAGGCTCCAGATTGAGATGAATGATCATTTTCTATATCTTAGTTAAAACTATACTTCATTTTCTGTAACTTTCTTATGGAGCTTAATTTGGTTAATAGTTATACTTCTACTATTTTTTTAAAAAAGAAATTAGGGATAACTTTAGTATACTAGCTTATAGTGCAATCTTTGCCTTTCTTTTATTTAATCTTACCTAGCGACTTCCCTTTCACTTTTCACTTTTATGCATTGGAGAAGGAAATGGCAACCCACTCCGGTGTTCTTGCCTGGAGAATCCCAGGGACAGGGGAGCCTGGTGGGCTGTCATCTCTGGGGTCGCACAGAGTTGGACACAACTGAAGCAACTTAGCAGCAGCAGCAGCAGCAGATATATGAAAATGAGATAGTCAGAAAATATATAGGAAGTGAATTACTGTGAAAAGGAGAAAGTTAATTTCTATGAGGCAAGAGTAACACACAATTTGCAAAGCAGTATTAAGATAAAGCAATTTTAAAGGTTAATCAGAGGAATTTTCATTTAAACAAATTTCCTAACACCAAATTATGAAAATAACTATTGCATTTTACAAGTGTCTATTACTTTGCAGTTTTTAGTCCATCATATCATGATGATTTTTCACAATTTGATTTGTAAGCCGCAACTGTGAGGGTCTTCATTTATGGCTCAGTGGTAAAGAATCCACCTATAATCTAGGAGAAATGCAGATTCTATTCCTGGGTGGTGAAGATCTCTTGGTGAAGGACAAGGCAACCCACTGCAGTTTCCATGCTTGCCTGGAAAAATCTCACGGACAGAGAAAACTGGTGGGCTGTGGGCTACAATCCATGGATTTGCAAAGAGTTGGACGCGATTTAGCGACTAAACAACAGCAACAACTGTGAGACAAAGGACTGTATGCCCCAGCTGGGGAGATCAGTGTTTGGAGATGTCCTCAAGGTCACAAAGCCAAAGCTTCCAAGTACTGAGTGTTTTTTCTGGTGTGCTTTATTGCTTCTTAATGGAAATTATGATACAGAATAGTTGTGCCAAAGAGGATACTGTCAAACTTAGCTAAAGAGGCTAATTAAAGTACAAAATATTCTTAATGTAAGATGTGATAGCAACTTCTTTTCAGCAGAAAGTTACAGGTAATTTTGTAGTTATCTAAGTGGCTTTTTATTTCTGAAATTGTGTTGTACTGACTAAGATTTTCTTGTTCTTTTCATTCTTTGTCATTTTTAATATCTTTAGTGATTTTGAAATATTTGGTGCTGGATCATTCTGCTGCAAATATGACCTGTCATTCCAACAAATGGACTGATTGAATCTGTCACACGGGTGGGATTTATAGTAAATTCACCACAGCACAAGTAAAACCATTAGAAATTGCATTGGTTTAAATGACTGAATATGAGAGCCTCCTGATTCTATCAGCAAGATGGCTTATATTTTCCCTCCAAATGACCATGGAGTGTCTTAAAATTGTATCAATTTTAATGTGCATATGCTGCTGTGTTGATTTCTATTTCAGATCTGTAACATGGTTTTGGTCTCTAGAAGTCTCTATATTGAAATAATTTACGAGAAGGATTAATGAGATTTTTATACTACAAAGTGTTTTGCTTTGAAAACAATGGATATATATATATATACACACACACACTATTTCTTCAATATTTTAATTATTGTATATTACACACATATAATTTAAATATATTACTCTTTATAGTACTTATAAGAATTTTTTAAATCATTTATTTTATTTTAGCTTTCAGACTGTCCCATTGAAATGGGAAAATATTGTAATGAATCAGAAAGGATCTACATCTTGGAGTAAGTGTTCGGATATTGATAATTGGAAAACAAATCAGTGATTATGTTTTTGTCATTGTTCATACAGTACTTGCTGTTCCAAATAAAATACTTTGAATCCTTTTCACCTTTAAAGAAAATGCAAATTTAACTTTCCAAATTTTAACACGTAGCTATCTTTTTTACAAATATAAAAAATTTTTCATTATTCTATGTAGACCAATGCATTTTGTTTTATGTTCTTTGTCTCCACACTCTTGATCACCTGTATTTTTTAGATTTTTCAAATTTAATGTAGTCATGTTTCACAGTGTATTTTACTTTACTAATCTAACAGTTCAATTTGATACTATGCCTATCTGAATACTAAAACCATAATAAAAATAACCTTTTAATAGTCTTGTAAAACAGAGCACATAAAACAAGAACATTTATTTTAGTTGAAGACATGTGCTAATTTTTTATTGAGAAATGCATTAAACATTGATACATCCAACCTCTGATTGAACCTTCAGACTTGTCATATGTAGGGGCTGTTGAAGATTTATTGCACAATATAAAATTAGGCATATCCAGTAAACTTGATAGTGAATGACCTTTGCAGACAGGAGACTGCCACAGAGAGAAGTTACACAACAGAAGGGGATTTGAAAAACATGTTTAAAGACGTTCAAAGATGAGTGATGGAAACTGAAACACATAAAGAGAAAAAAATATTCTCCAATGAAATAGATACACAGAAAATGGACTTTCTGAAATGAATAGATGTTTTTAACATCTCTAATTCATTTGTTATACAACAATCCACACCGAAGAACAGGTGTTTAACTCCAAACGTATAAATGTACTTATTTAGTCATGCCAGTTTCACAAAGTACTTATAAAATATAAATATAAAAAGATCTGTTTAATCCATTAAAAAAGTACAAATTAACAGAGCAATTAAGATTCATTTAAGGATAAATATGTGTCAAAAGCAAGCACCCTATGATCTGACAGGAGGTTGATTTCACTGTGAATTGAATTTAACACATGCTTCATTTGCTGATAAGTCCATTTCTCTCTCTTCTTTCCTCTTCTGTCCTGTCTTGCCCTCTCCTCTCTCTCCTCTTCTTCCCGCTTTCCCTCTTTCTCTCTCTCCTTAAGTGGATTCATGAATTGTCCATCAGCATCAGTCTTATTTGGGAATAAATACAAAAACGCCTATTGCAGCTCAAATTTATTGGCATGATGACGTAATGGATTTTTAATTGGAATGGGCAAAAAATATCTTGAAGCTTTAACATTGTTTGCTCAAAAAGTTTAAAGAAAAAAATGTTACATCAGAAAGACAAAAAGCTGTATAAAAATATTTCAAGGTGATGACGTTTATTTCTTACTAATGAGCATGCATTTATTGATTTTTGAAAGAAAAATTAAAACCTACACCTATTATCAAAAAACAATGTTAATAAGTCTGTCTAGAAATGGAATCAATTTTTCTCAATATGGTAGAGAAAATTCATATTTTAAAATCTATTTTTCTACAATATACAAGAGTGGATGGATGGCACTTGGAAGTTTTCTTAAAATTTCTGAACACATAATTTCTTGATTTTTGTGTAAGTTTAAGTTATACTGTATGGATCCATGGGTTTTTTCCCTGTGTAAAAGAGCTAAGGTTCTCAGAGAGGCATATTAAGATTCTTTAGTGTTTCAAAAACATTGAATCATACTTTCATTTTTTTTTAAGGTAAAATATCTACAATTAACCACTTTCCTACCAAATTGGATTATTTCTTCTAAACAAATGATGCATTTGTAGTACTTTATTAATATTGGCATCAGTTCAGTTCAGTTCAGTCACTCAGTCATGTCTGACTCTTTGCTACCCCATGGTCTGTCCACGGAATTCTCCAGGTAAGAATATCAGAGTGGGTTGCCATTCCTTTCTCCAAGGGATCTTGTTGACCTAGGGATCAAACCCGGATCTCCTGCATTGCAGGCAGATTCTTTACCAAATGAATTACTAGAAGCCAGATGCAGTTGTTCACTTCTGAGCCTTAGGAGCAAACATCAAGTAATAAATCATATCAAGGTTTTAAGGGGTGCAGAGGAAGTGGGAACATTCTCCTACAGTAAATACTCTTGTGCCATCATACCCCTTTAACAGATGGTACTGTTTAGCCATGAAATTGAATTGAGTAGCATAGCCTTTCTCTTTTTCTTATTGCAGAGATTTAATACAAGAGATAAAAGGGAAATCATAACTAAGGGCTGAACCTGATCATTAACACAGCTTTGCCCTCTTATTGTGTTTCCTGTTCAGAGACTCTTCTGGGATTTTGTTAAAGATATCCCACATTTTCTTTTCAATTCTTTCTTTATTACTTTCAATTTTTCCCTTCCTTTTTTGTTTTATAGAATTTCTTTTTGGCTAGAGATTACCAAGACAAGAACAAACAAACAAACAAACAAAAACCAACCAGCCACCATCCTTTTTACAGAGTTCAGAGGGAAATCTTTATTACTAGAATAAAGATTCCAGATGAAGAAATCTTATTTTTCTTACCTGAGTTTATTCTTCCCACTGCTCCCTACATGATATCATTGAAATCCATCTTTTTTTTTTTTTAATCTTTGTAAATTTCTTTCACTTTTAATGGAAATAGACTTTGAAATACTGACATGAAGGTTTGTGCGTGAAGTGAAGCTGCTTGAAGGACTTCAAAGGTGACTCGGTAAAGAACGCCTGCAATTCAGGAGACAGGACACGAGGGTTTGATACTGGGTTGGGAGGATCCCTTGGAGGAGGAAATGGCAACCCTCTCCAGTATTCTTGTCTAGAGAGTGCCATGGACAAGAGGAGCCTGGCAGGCTACAGTCCACTGGGCCTCAAAGAGCTGTACACAACTGAAGTGACTGAGTACGCATGCACGCAAAGCTGGTCGAAGACACTGACCAAGAGAAATACCACCTCTTCCTTTCCCTTTTGCTTCAACATGGCTTCACGGCAGGCCTGCCCAGCAATTCTCCAGTCATTTCCTCACTGTGCAGCCCAGAATGCTGCCTGAAGACCTTCTCTCAAGATCTGTGTGCTTTGTTGTTTTCACATTTTGAGGCTACTAAGGTGACTGCAGTAAAGTTCACACATTAGAGTAAATTTTGCTGCAACTAATGATTGATGAATAGCTAAATTATGGTGTTTGAGATCTTATATATATATTGAAAAATTTTTATTTATAGTAAAGTTCTAGTGTCGGGCTAAAATGGTGCAAAGTTCGGATGACACAAGGAATTCAGTATTTAATTCAACAAGGTATACACTTCATAGAAATACATTCAGCTGTTTGCAGTGATTTAGACACTCACTAGAAGTAAATTAAGATTTAAGACACTCTTTTGGCAATACATAAATATTGTTTACTTTTTAATGAATTTTCTCTTTCTTTTCTTTACTTTGCTCCCAATAAAGTCACCATTAACCTTTTTCTTTCTTATTCTTTATCCATTCAGCACAGTTTTATTTAGCACTTACGCTGTACCAGGTACTATGATGACCTCGAAGATACAGTAGTGGTCAAGATCACAGAGTTCTTGTCTTCAGGACATGTACAGACTACCTAGAGAAACAGAAATAAGTGATACAATGAGTGCTGCAATGGAAATAATGACTAAAGAAGCTTGTGAACTTATGGCTTCTGATCCCATTCTTCTGCAGTTATAGGAACATAATCTTCTTGCCTTCCATTCTTTCCACAATCAATCCTGTCTCACTTGGAGAATGTTTTCCTTATGTTTAATGGATTAATGGTTGTCTAAGGAGGCCTTACAAATAGCTGTGAAAAGAAGAGAAGCAAAAGGAGAAAAGGAAAGATATATCTATTTGAATGCAGAGTTCCAAAGGATAGCAAGGAAAGCTAAGAAAGGCTTCCTCAGGGATCAGTGCAAAGAAAGAGAGGAAAACAATAGAATGGGAAACACTAGAGATCTCTTCAAGAAAATTAGAGATACCAAGGGAACGTTTCATACAAAGATGGGCACAATAAAGGACAGAAATGGTATGGACCTAACAGAAAAAGAAGATAATAAGAAGAGGTGGCAAGAATACACAGAACTATACAAAAAAAAATCTTCACCACCCAGGTAATCATGAGGGTGTGATCACTCATCTAGAGCCAGACATCCTGGAATGCGAAGCCAAGTGGGCCTTAGGAAGCATCACTATCAACAAAGCTAGTGAAGGTGATGGAATTCCATTTGCGCTATTTCAAATCCTAAAAGATGATGCTGTGAAAGTGCTGCATTCAATATGCCAGCAAATTTGGAAAACTCCACAGTGGCCACAGGACTGGAAAAGGTGATTTTTCATTCCAATTCCAAAGAAAGGCAATGCCAAAGAATGCTCAAACTACCACACAATGGCACTCATCTCACACGCTAACAAAGTAATGCTCAAAATTCTTTAAACCAGGCTTCAATAGTATGTGAACCATGAACTTCCATATGTTCAAGCTGGATTTAGAAATGGCAGAAGAACCAGAGATCAAATTGCCAACATCCACTGGATCATTGAAAAAGCAGAAGAGTTCCAGAAAAACATCTACTTCTGCTTTATTGGCTATGCCAAAGCCTTTGACTGTGTGGATCACAAGTAACAGTGGAAAATTCTTAAAGGGATGGGAATAACAGACCACCTGACCTGCCTCCTGAGAAATCTGTAAGCAGGTCAAGAAGAAACAGTTAGAACTGGACATGGAAGAGCAGACTGGTTCCAAACTGGTTCCAAATGTCATGGCTGTATATTGTCACCCTGCTTATTTAACTTATATGCACAGTATATCATGCACAGTGCTGGACTGGATGAAGCACAAGCTGGAATCAAGATTTCCAGGAGAAATATCAATAACCTCAGATATGCAGATGACACCACATTTATGGCAGAAGGTGAAGAGAAACTAAAGAGCCTCTTGATGAAAGTGAATGAGGAGAGTGAAAAAGTTGGCTTAAAGCTCAACATTCAGGAAACTAAGATCATAGCAACTGGTCCCATCACTTCATGAAAAATGGATGGGGAAATAGTGGAAATAGTGACAGACTTTATTTTTTGGGGCTCCAAAATCACTGCAGTTGGTGACTGCAGCCATGAAATTAAAAGATGCTTGCTTCTTGGAAGAAAAGTTATGACCAACATAGACAGCATATTAAAAAGCAGAGACATTACTTTGCCAACAAAGGCCCATCTAGTCCAAGCTATGGTTTTCCCAGTAGTTATGTGTGGATGTGAGAGTTGGACTGTAAAGAAAGCTGAGCACCTAAGAATTGATGCTTTTGCACTGTGGTGTTGGAGAAGACTCTTGAAAGTCCCTTGGACTGCAAGGAGATCCAACCAGTCCATCCTGAAGGAAATCAGTCCTGAATATTCATTAGAAGGACTGATGCTGAAGCTGAAACTTCAATCCTTGGCCACCTTATGTGAAGAACTGACTCATTTGAAAAGATCCTGATGCTGGGAAAGACTGAAGGCGGTGGAGAAGAAGATGACAGAGAATGAGATGGCTGGATGGCATCACTGACTCAAAGGACATGAGTCTGAGTGAACTCCAGGGCTTGGTGATGGACCGGGAGGCCTGGGGTGCTGCAGTCCATGGGCTGACAAAGAGTCTGACACAACTGAGAGACTGAACTGAACTGAATGGATAAATTAGCACTTTAATACAGTTAATTCAAAATCCCTGTAGAATATTTTGACATCAGGAGTATTCATGTTTTATTCTCTATTGAGAGTTTCTTTTTTGATTATGGGTCGCATTTTCTTCTGCTTTGCAGTGAGTTTAAAATTTTATGACACAAGGAAAATTTGGACTTCCCATATGGCTTAGTGGGAAACAATCCACCTGCCAATGCAGGAGATGTGGGTTCAATCCCTGTTTTGGGAAGATCTCCTGGAAAAAGAAATGGCAACCGACTCTACAATTCTTGCCTGGGAAATCCCGAGGAGTTTTGGGGGCTACAGTCCATTGGCTGGCAAAAGAGTCAGACATGACTTAGTGACTAAACAAAGACAATAATTCAAATGTAAAATAAAAAGTAAAAGAAACAGTTATAACTTAAAAAAATTGAA
Source organism: Bos mutus (assembly GCF_027580195.1). Classification (NCBI taxonomy): domain Eukaryota; kingdom Metazoa; phylum Chordata; class Mammalia; order Artiodactyla; family Bovidae; genus Bos; species Bos mutus. The sequence continues at coordinate 41,641,055 of NC_091630.1, read as the reverse complement.
GGTAGAGTTAATATGTCTTTGACTTTGTAGATCACAACAAACTGTGGAAAATTATTGAAGAGCTGGAAATATCAGACTATCTTACCTGTTCCCTGAGCAGCCTGTATGCAAGACAAGAAGCAATAGTTAGAAACAGACATGGACCAATGGACTGGTTTAAAATTGGGAAAGGAGGATGTCAAGGGTGTATATTGTCACTCTGTTCATTTAACTTATATGTAGAGTACATCATGTGAAATGCTGGATGGATGAATGACAAGCTGGAATCAAGACTGCCAGGAGAAATAGCAACAACCTGAGATATGCAGATGATATCAATTTAATGGAAGAAAGTGAAGAGGAACTAAAGAGCTTCTTGAGGAGAGTGTAAGAGGAGAGTGAAAAAGATAACTTAAAATTCAACATTCAAAAAAGAAAGATCATGGCATCCAGTCCCATCACTTTATGGCAAATGGATGGGAAAACAATGGAAATAGTGACAGATTTTATTTTCTTCAGCTCTGGAATCACTACAGAATGTGACTGCAGTCATGAAATTAAAAGATGCCTACTCCTTGGAAGAAAGGCTATGGCGAGTCTAGACAGTGTACTGCTGTGTAAAAGTAAAAGATAAGGAGAGAGAGAAGAGTGCTTCCCTGGTGACTCAAATGGTAAAAAATCTGCCTACAATACAGGAGACCAGGGTTTGATCCCTGGGTAGAGAAGATCCCCTGGGGAAGGAAATAGGTACTGTGTAAAAGTAAAAGATAAGGAGGTCAAGCTCTAAATTCTTCTGGAAAGAATGGGTATATTACTCTTGAATTTTCATTATGCATATTTTTAGTAGCCTCCTGCTTTTCCTGTTATATCGTAGGCACGAATCATCAGGCCTCCTAAGAGATAATAGTTTTGTCTGTAGATTTGAACAGAGATTGCTTTAGTTAACACATGGTTTGGCCTTTTGACAAACATGAATTGTTTGTTTGCTTACTTGTTTTTACTTCCCTAAGCCCTCAGGATGTTTCTGGCAGAGTTGGCAGTCATTGCTTTAGGTGCCCAGCCCTTTCATATTTTTATCATGCTCCTCGTGGTTATGGTTTCCTCTTATATCTTGGCATAAGGCATACAGATATTTTCCCAATTGTACTTTAAGTGAAGTTGCTCAGTTGTGTCCAGCTCTTTGCGACCCCATGGACTGTAGCCTACCAGGCTCCTCCGTCCATGGGATTTTCTAGGCAAGAGTACAGGAGTGGGTTGCCATTTCCTTCTCCTGCTACTAAACCCAATAGCGGTATCTCTTAAATTTTCTACTGTCCTGGCAACATTAAAGAGTTGTGTAGAGTAATCTTCCAAGAATGTCCTAAGCTTTTCTTAGAACATATTATTTTACAGTGTCCTGAATAGCTTCCTATGGAAGTTTCTTATTTCATAGAATTGAGAATAGTTATCTCAAAAGTATTCTTATAACCAATGGATACTTTCACTAATTGTTTATGGTCAACCCTAAAGTTGATATTACCATAAAATACAACTTTCATCAGAATCCACTGAGTGGTAAGTCAGGATTTGGCTCATGGTTTTGAAAATTGCAATGATATTCTTTTCCTGAACTTTGTCTTTCTTTTTGTATTCTTAATATTGGGGTTTTAAATTTCTTTTGGAATAATGTATTTTCATATAATTTATTTAATTTGACTGCACAACAATATTATGAGAAATAAACCATCGTAATAGAATTTGCTTCTGATCCAACATCAAAAAATCTTAAAAAAACTTTTTTTATAAGAAAATGTATTCAGTTAGTAAATAAATATTATGGATAATACATAGTAAAATAAAGTATGTTAAAATGCCTTATGAACTATTATACAAAGGTTAATTACTTTTGCTGTTAGTAATTATTATTATGTTCTCTTAATGGTCCATATGAATATATTTAATGTGAAGACAAAAAGTGAGTCAGTGAAATCAAGTCAATTTTCATTTGTGTAAGGACAGTGTTTTGCAGGTTATAGTACAATATGGTCCATGGTTATTAAAATTCATCACTATGAATTTTATTCTTATGTTTTTCTAGTAAATTCTCTCCACAAAAATGTTGCCTTTGTCGTTGATAATGGATCTGAAGTAAATTTGCTGAGTTGGTATTCAAGCTTGTTCATGAAATTTATTATCTGTAAAACTGAGCTAGTTAAAACCTGGAAGAGTTGTTATCAATTTAATAATTTTTATGTAACAAGATAAAAAGATTTCTTTTTATCAAATATTTGACAACCCTTCCACTTTCATTTTTAGCAAATGACTTTCTTTCATATTAGAAATATTGAACATATATTCCCTAATCATCTCTCTACCCATATCTCTGAGCCTATGGTCATCTGTATACTTTTCTTCTCCTCTAACAATAAAGAAAACATCCTCACATCTCAAAGATAAACTCCTCATGTTTACTTTGAATTCCTTGCTTTTCCCTTTTGTCAGTACTGAGCTCCTTCAATTTATCCACCTCCTGTTTGCTTAGAAATATTTTTGTCGTTGATTCTTCTCATTAACATTTAAATGTCCCCCATCATCTATTATTGCTTGTGCTGATAGCATCCACATTGACTCCCTCTTCAGCCTCTCATTCTTTCACCTCTTGACCTAGCCTCACTCTCCTTCAAGTGCAAACTTCTTGAAAGAGTTGTCTCCATGTGGTTGTTACCTTTTCATCACTTTCCATTCATTTTTCAACTAACCTAATTCTTGGCTTCCACTTGCATTTCCCCATCAAAACTGCTCTGGGTAATATCACTTATCAAACCCCACACTGTTAAATTTAAGGCAAACTCATTCTGTCATCTTAATATCCTCCCAACATCATTGCAACTAGTGATTACCCCTTAAACGTTTTCATGTCATCTTTCCCAGTGGTCTTCATGACACCATATTTTCCTGGTTCTCCTTTTTTCTTTTATTTTCTCAGTTGCCTTTCCCAACACCTACTCTCAAGTGCTTCTCAAAATTTAACATGTTAATTATCAAGAGGCCTTCTAAATCCATGATATGAGTCAACAGGTCTGGAGTGGCTCCTGAGACACTGCATTTCTAAGAAGCATTCAAGGAATGCTGGCACTTATTTCACAGACAACATTTGAGGAATAGTTTCTATAAATCCCTGGAAATCCTCAAGACTCATTCATAGACTTTATAACCTCTTATGCAGAATTGTCTCTTTAAGCAATTTCATCCATTCCCATGGTTTTAAATGCAATACACATGCTGATGGGTCTCAAATTTAAATACTATTCTGGACTCCTTTATAATTTCCCAGTTCATATATTAGTTACTACTTGGCATTATCTCTTAAAGGTGTTGTTGTTATCATAGATATCTGATTCCAAAAGCTGAACTCAAGCTTTCCTCCAAAACTTTCCTTCCTTTTATTATCCAGTTCAGTCAATTATACCTCCACCCACCCAGGAGATTCCCCGATGGCTCAGCAGGTAAAGAATCCACCTGCAATGAAGGAGACACAGGAGGCACGGGTTCTACCTCTGGGTCAGAAAGATCCCCTGGAGAAGAAAATAGCAACCCACTCCAATACTCTTGCCTGAAAAATTCCACAGACAGAGGAGCTACAGTCCAAAAGGTCACAAAGAGTTGCACATGACTGAACAACTAAGCAGAAGCACAGCCCCAAAATTTGATGACAAACTCTATCCTTTTTATCTGCTAAATGTAATTCTTTACCAAGTTATATCTCACTTTTCTATGAAATACATTTAAAAATTGTCCATGTTTTTCTCCTCAAAGTCCCGACTAAGTTCTTATTTTTCTTTTCTTTTTTTTTTAATTTTATTTTATTTTTAAACTTTACAATATTGTATTAGTTTTGCCAAATATCGAAATGAATCCGCCACAGGTATACCTGTGTTCCCCATCCTGAACCCTCCTCCCTCCTCCCTCCTCCCTCCCCATACCCTCCCTCTGGGTCCTCCCAGTGCACCAGCCCCAAGCATCCAGTATCCTGCATCGAACCTGGACTGGTGACTCGTTTCATACATGATATTATACATGTTTCAATGCCATTCTCCCAAATCTCCCCACCCTCTCCCTCTCCCACAGAGTCCATAAGACTGTTCCACACATCAGTGTCTCTTTTGCTGTCTCGTACACCGGGTTATTGTTACCATCTTTCTAAATTCCATATATATGCGTTAGTATACTGTATTGGTGTTTTTCTTTCTGGCTTACTTCACTCTGTATAATAGGCTCCAGTTTCATCCATCTCATTAGAACTGATTCAAATGTATTCTTTCTAATGGCTGAGTAATACTCCATTGTGTATATGTACCACAAGATTTAGCTAAGAGATCCGTTTTCGCAACATATATTTCATGTCTGCCCTTACTATTAATAATAAAATAATTTAATTAACCTTGTAAATTTATAATTATATACATATATATATATCAGAGAAGGCAATGGCACCTCACTCCAGTACTCTTGCCTGGAAAATCCCATGGATAGAAGAGCCTGGTAGGCTGCAGTCTATGGGGTAGCTCAGAGTCGGACAAGACTGAGCAACTTCACTTTCACTTTTCACTTTCATGCATTGGAGAAGGAAATGGCAACCCACTCCAGTGTTCTTGCCTGGAGAATTCCAGGGACGGGAGCCTGGTGGGCTGCCATCTCAGGGGCTGCACAGAGTTGGACATGACTGAAGCGACTTAGCAGCAGCATATATATATATATATATATATATATATATTTCCCTATTCATACATATGGATGAAGACTGTCACCTGCTATATTAGTAAACAAAGAATATTGTGGCTACAAGCCATCAGCCACTGTATTCACCCTGACCATGCACCCTGAGGAGATTCAGGCTGGAAAACAACAGAATACTGGCCCTAGATAGTTAAGGTATATATTGAAGAAATGATTCCAGTGATCCCAGACTCTTGCATCTTCCCATAGAAAAGTGCTAAGTTCATTAACCTGAAAAGTTTGCTTTTCTTTAATGAACAGTAATATTTTGATGTTCCAACTACCTGTTTTTTTCTGTTTGTTTGTTGCAAAACTCCCCTACGCTATGTACATCCTGGCTCTTCCCTTGCCTCTTTGAAGCAGTCAGTCCCCCAGAGCTATCTGAAAGGCTGCCTTCCAAGCTTGAGTCTTCAGAAAGTTCAACGAATAAAACATCATTCTCAGCTTTTAGGTTGTATAATTTTTTCAGTCCACATACACTAGATTCTCAGCATTGGAAAGCCAGAGATTGTGTCAGTTTTGTTTAATATTGTACCACCAGCTGATCACCTGAAAGAGTGCTTGGGCTTCTGACATATTTGTTGAATGAATACTTTACCTTGTGTAAAGATAGCTTTTTAAGCCAGATATCTTGACCTTCTAATTCTGCAATTTATTCTGCCTCTGTGATACTTAAGTCACTCAAATTGAATTAATTTTCAACTGTCATTAGTTTAAATAGCTGCTTGATTTTTCCCTTAGGCCCTGGCTGCTAGACGGAATGATCCTGTTTCTGAATGTCAGGAATACACAGGTACACAAAATACTGGGCTAACTGAAAACTGGAATTTGGTTATACTTTGTTAAAGAACAATTATTTACATGATATGCAGATGAAGAACTGACACCTAGAGTTAAGAAATTCTATTTGCAAGATGTGGCATTACAATAATTTTATTTTTTTATTTTTATTTATTTTTCTTTTTAAATTTAATTTTATTTTTTAAATTTAAAATATTATATTGGTTTTGCCATATATCAAAATGAATCCTCCACAGATACATGTGTTCCCCATCCTGAATCCTCCTCCCTTCTCCCTCCCCATACCATCCCTCTGGGTCGTCCCAGCACACCAGCCCCAAGCATCCAGTACTGTGCATCGAACCTGGACTGGTGACTCGTTTCATATATATTATGCATGTTTCAATGCCATTCTCCCAAATCATCCTACCCTTCTCCTTCTCCCACCAAGTCCAAAAGACTGTTCTATACATCAGTGTCTCTTTTGCTGTCTCATATACAGGGTTATTGTTACCATCTTTCTAAATTCCATATATATGTGTTAGTATACTGTATTGGTGTTTTTCTTTCTGGCTTACTTCACTCTGTATAATAGGCTCCAGTTTCATCCACCTCATTAGAACTGATTCAAATGTATTCTTTTTAATGGCTGAGTAATACTCCATGGTGTATATGTACCACTGCTTTCTTATCCATTCATCTGCTGATGGACATCTAGGTGGCTTCCATGTCCTGGCTATTATAAACAGTGCTGCGATGAACACTGGGGTACACGTGTCTCTTTCAATTCTGGTTTCCTCAGTGTGTATGCCCAGCAGTGGGATTGCTGGATCATAAGGCAGTTCTATTTCCAGTTTTTTAAGGAATCTCCACACTGTTCTCCATAGTGGCTGTACTAGTTTGCATTCCCACCAACAGTGTAAGAGAGTTCCCTTTTCTCCACACCCTCTCCAGCACTTATTGCTTGTAGACTTATGGATCGCAGCCATTCTGACTGGCGGGAAATGGTACCTCATAGTGGTTTTGATTTGCATTTCTCTGATAATGAGTGATATTGAGCATCTTTTCATGTGTTTGTTAGCCATCTGTATGTCTTCTTTGGAGAAATGTCTATTTAGTTCTTTGGGCCACTTTTTGATTGGGTCATTTATTTTTCTGGAATTGAGCTGTAGGAATTGCTTGTATATTTTTGAGATTTGTTGTTTGTCAGTTGCTTCATTTGCTATTATTTTCTCCCATTCTGAAGGCTGTCTTTTCACCCTGCTTATAATTTCCTTTGTTGTACAGAAGCTTTTAAGTTTAATTAGGTCCCATTTGTTTATTTTTGCTTTTATTTCCAATACTCTGGGAGGTGGGTCATAGAGGATCCTGCTGTGATGTATGTCGGAGAGTGTTTTGCCTATGTTCTCCTCTAGGCGTTTTATAATCTCTGCTCTTACATTTAGATATTTAATCCATTTTGAGTTTATTTTTGTGTATGGTGTTAGAAAGTGGTCTAGTTTCATTCTTTTACAAGTGGTTGATCAGTTTTCCCAGCACCACTTGTTAAAGAGATTATCTTTAATCCATTGTATATTCTTGCCTCCTTTGTCAAAGATAAGGTGTCCATATGTGCATGGATTTATCTCTGGGCTTTCTATTTTGTTCCATTGATCTATATTTCTGTCTTTGTGCCAGTACCATACTGTCTTGATGACTGTGGCTTTGTAGTAGAGCCTGAAGTCAGGCATGTTGATTCCTCCAGTTCCATTCTTCTTTCTCAAGATTGCTTTGGCTATTCGAGGTTTTTTGTATTTCCATACAAATTGTGAATTTTTTTGTTCTAGCTCTGTGAAGAATACCATTGGCAGCTTGATAGGGATTGCATTGAATCTATAAATTGCTTTGGGTAGTATACTCATTTTCACTATATTGATTCTTCCAACCCATGAACATGGTATATTTCTCCATCTATTAGTGTCCTCTTTGATTTCTTTCACCAGTGTTTTATAGTTTTCTATATATAGGTATTTAGTTTCTTTAGGTAGATTTATTCCTAAGTATTTTATTCTTTTCGTTGCAATGGTGAATAGAGTTGTTTCCTTAATTTCTCTATTTTCTCATTAGTAGTGTATAGCAATGCAAGGGTTTCTGTGTGTTGATTTTATATCCTGCAACTTTACTATAATCATTGATTAGTTCTAGTAATTTTCTGGTGGAGTCTTTAGGGTTTTCTATATAGAGGATCATGTCATCTGCAAACAGTGAGAGTTTTACTTCTTTTTTTCCAATTTGGATTCCTTTTATTTCTTTTTCTGCTCTGATTGCTCTAGCCAAAACTTCCAAAATTATGTTGAATAGTAAAGTGAGTTTCTTATAAATCACTGATGCTCTTTATCTTGAAAATTTAAAAACTGGCTAATAAAATTTCCTCCATTTTTTATGTGTGTGTATGTAAAATTTATAGGTGACTCTTTTTGGTTTTTACAATAAAATCAAGTTATTATAGAAAAAAAAAAGACATGCTAGAGCTTATCTAACCAAAAGATGTCAAAATTATTTCCTCTCTAGTGTCAATTAGCTGCTAGCACCTGCTTGAAGTTGTAGGATGAGAATGAGTGAGACAACTGTTTGGGCACAAGAGCAAGGAGAGCTGGGATCCATTTGCAATATCTATCATAGTTGCAGAAGATTGGGGCTTTGTGACGTCTATTTCAACTCTGATTTGGTGCATAGACAAATACTTTTGAAATCAGAATATTTTCTTTACTAAGCCCCCACTACTAGTTCCAAATATAGTTAGAACTAAAATTTAAATTTCTTAACTTTTAAGTCTATTCTATATATTTCTAGAATTTTTTCTTAAATTTTTTCCTACTGTATTTCTTTATTTAATTTGTTCTAAGGATTTGATACAAATGCATAATCTTTTGTTCTTGTTTTTGTTATTGGATTGGAACAAAATTATGCTCCTTTAAGGTTTTGTATCAGATTTTCATTTATACGGATGCTTAATGATAGCTAAAGCAAAAAAAAATCATTGAATTACTGTTTTTTAATATTCTGACTCATTATTTTTTAATATCTGACTCTTTGTGACCCCATGGACTGTAGCCTGCCAGGCTTCTCTGCCCATGTAATTTTTCAGGCAAGAATACTGGAGTAAGTTGCCATTCCTCCTCCAGGAGATCTTCCTGAACCAGGGACTAAACCCATATTTCTTGAGTCCCCTCATTGGAAGGCAGATTCTTTACCACTGTACCACTTGGGGAGCCCAACAATATGCAGACTCAAGTCTATTTCAAATATGTTGGTACCAAATTTAGCTGTACTTTGAAATGCTAAATATAAATTGTTTAAAAGACAGTTACAAATCTCTGCCTTACATCTTTCCCTGAAAATGTTTTATCTAGGAGTATGGCTTATTTTTGTGTTTATTTTAAAATGGAGATTGGAATCAGCCACTTAAATTATTTAGTCACTATAAATAAAAATGTATTAAATAGTCACTGAAGTTGCTTTTAAGAACTTTAATAAACATAAAATGAGAAGGCTATTTTTCCATTCCACTGAGAATCTATGCTAAACTTTTCCCTATTGCAATGAAAGTGACCACACACTAGTTCACAAAACAGCATTTTTTCAGAAGCTTTACTGGGTCAATTTTAGTCTGTCTTTCGATATTGCAATGTAATTATGTATATTTATTTATTTATATGGGGTTTCCCAGGTGACACAGTGGTAAGGAATCTGTTTGCCAATGCAAGAGACCCAGGAGCCAAGGGTTCAATCACTGGGTCAGGAAGATCCCCTGAAGGAGGAAATGGCAACCCGTTCCAGTATTCTTGCCTGGAAAATTCCATGGACAGAGAAGCCTGGCTATGCAACCATGGGGTTGCAAAAAGTTGGACACAACTGAGTGACTAAACACAATTTATTTATATGAATTATAAAGTATATAATATTAATATATAAATGTCAAATGCATTTAAGTATATTGAAAATTTTTGTATAAATATATTGATATGAATATATCATATGATATATAAAATATATTTTCATATACATAAAATTGGGCTTTTATACATAGCTCAGTTGGTAAATAGATATCTCAGTTGGTAAAGAATCTGCCTGAAATGCAGGAGACCCCAGTTAGATTCCTGGGTCGAGGAGATCTGCTGGAGAAAGGACAGGCTACCCACTCCAGTATTCTTGGGCTTCCCTGGTGGCTCAGCTGGTAAAGAATCCATCTACAATGCAGGAGAGCTGGGTTCAATCCCTGGTTTAGGAAGATATCCTGGAGAAGGGAAAGGTTACCCACTCCAGTATTCTGGCCTGGAGAATTCCACGGACTATATAGTACATATATATATGATATATAAATTATATATTTCATATATACATAATAAAGCGCTTCAGAAAACTAGAGTTATAAAAGAGTTAAAAGATAACTAGTACAACTTTTGTCAGTATTATTCCTTCTTAAATTTCATGTTTTGCTGTTGTTCAGCCTCTAAGTCACGTCTGACCCTTTGTGACCCTATGGACTGCAGCACTCCAGGCTTCCCTGTCCCTCATATCTGCCATCTGAAGAGGAAATAATTGACTGGATTTTCAAGCAACAAATTTTACAAAAAGCAATATCCTCACTGAACAAAACTTTGTAAATGAAATCTTTTTTTTTGATGCTGTTAGTTACCTTGAAATTCCTCCGAAGCCCAGAACCATGCTTGACACAAAGAAGCAGCTCAATAAAAATGTAACAGATAAAGAAGAAAATTGAAATCTCAGTACTATCAATTGGAAGTTTGTTAACAATGATTTTCATTATTGTTTCTAATGTGATATCTTCCTATATACTTTCAGGTACATTTTGCTATTAAGTAATTTAGTTTTCATATCTGAAGGTGTCTACTGCTATATATATATATATATATGTTCAAAATAACATCTTTTATTTTGCTTAACTTTTAGTAAAATACCCTGGAATATTAGTTCATCTTTATTCAAAACAATCTGATGATCCATGTAGATGGTGCTAAAAGCTTCTTGATTCATTTATCTCAAACAAGTGCCCAATTACCTGAGTTAAGTCAGTAAAATTTGTTGCTTGGTTGATTTCACTCCTTACTTAAAATGGTCTATTGTCATGCTAGGTAGACACAACCAGCTTTATTTTCCACTTTCTGTATCTTTTTAAAGTATAATATTGCTTCTCTTAGCATTTTCCAACATAGTGCTAAATGAATTCTTTGAAAGAACGTGCTGTGTAAATTTAAAGAATTTTTACTGTTGCAGATGACTTATTTCTGACAGGCATCTAGTTTGAGGACTCAATAATATTCATCAAGTGCAGAATTTGTTTTCACTTATTTCCCAACAAATTCAAATTTCTCTCTTCCTACAGATGTCTAGCTTGAAATCAGGGATATGAAGAACTTCTCTGGAAATTCTATCCCTATTTAAAAGCAATGCTTTTGAAGTCTTTCCCCTAGGGAATATCAGGGGTATGTATTTCTTGCATAACTTTTTATAGAAAAGAGGTCTGCAGGTTTACCTAGCACATATACACTGAATGAATATGTTGTACAAATAAAATATATACTCAAATGCTTTCTTAGAAACAGACCTTTTCCTGTTGAATTGGGGAGAGCAGATTTGTGTTTTATTTGGAGCAATATAAAAGACTTTGAAGATTTTCAACTGTAACTGATTTATTAAAAGACTAAATTAAATGTACTTATGGAGTTACAATATTTTTTATATTCTAATAGTAATTGTGGTAACAATATAATGAAAGTTAGCATTTCATTGTCACAGAGCATATTTATTAGGTATATCTTATCTGACTACTGGGGTTAATCACATCTTGCAAAAGGGACTTTTACAATGATGGTTTAAATACATAAAGCAGAAATAATATTTTTACTGTGGTCCTTCAAGCTTCAGTCCACGTCTTTTGTGTAACAAAAGACAATTTGTTAAAGCCATAGTGTTTATCCAATTGTAATGTTAGTTGTTTTGTCATACATTCATATTTCTAAATTGTGAGTCTCTTGAGGTAGATAAATTCTCTTTAGACCCTGTAACTAGCATGGTACCTGAGTGCCCAAAACATTTTTAATTGAATGAATGAATGAATTAAAAAATGCAGAATGAAGAGATATATCTTACCACATGTTAGGGAATAATAATACCTGCACTGTTTTGGAAAAATTTTACACATGGTATTTAAGGAATGCAATTTCTTGCCAAATTAACTGGTTTATGGCATGCAGACTTATGGGAATTATTTTATATCTGTGATAATGCTTTACTATTTAGCATAGGGATATTGAAACCTGGGAACTGATATCTGGGGTAAGACCTTTGAATAATATGAACTTTTCCACATGGTGTTGCTCACAGAATTCAAACGGGGCATGTGAAGTGGGGCCCCTAGTTCATGTCCGTTATCAACTCTAATTGAAGTGTATCATAGTTTCTTTTAGCTGCCACTTAACAGTGTTATTGGTAACTGTGTCCATGTTTATTTAAATCAATCTATGTCCTCTTCTCCTCACTCTTGGGGCTAATGATATCTTTACTTCTCTCACTTTGTATTACTCATCACACTTTTTTCAAGGACCCAGTGGTGACTTTTTGCTACTAGTTTTTCCATATTTTGCAAAAAAATTCTCATAAAATTTAAATCAGTATTTTATTCATTTAGGCCTAGGTAGGGGCTTCCCTGGTGACTCAGATGATAAAGAATTTGCTTGCAATGCAGGATACCTGCCTTCAATCCCTGGATCAGGAAGGTCCCCTGAAGAAAGAAATGGCAACCCACTCCAGTCTTCTCTGGGAAATCCCATGGACAGAAGAGCCAGGCAGGCTATAGTACATCACAGCTCAAAAAGTCAGGCACGACTGAGTGACTAACGCTTTCGCTTTTCAAACCTAGGCAGAATTCTTATGAATAGCATACAGAAGTTTTTGAAGGTGAAAGGAAGATACTAAAAATATTTTCTTATTAAATTCTTTTTGAAGAACAGTTTTTAATTTCCATGGAATTAATACAATCTAAAGATATTTATGTTGATTTCCTAAGATACAATTATTCTCAAGCCACAGAGGTATATATATACACATAGATATAGGATTTTCTTTTTGGCAGTTTTTTTCTTTATAAGTATTTGTGTTTCATATGTTTTTATTTACAACTCTCTGGATTAATTTATTTAATATATATTTCAACCTCTGTGATATGCTAGGTATCATTTTAAGTCCTGAAGGTACTCAGTGAGTGAAAACAAAAAAGAAATTGCCTTCACCGAGCTTGAATTCTTGAGGGGGAAAACAAATAATAAACAAGATTAATAAGTAAAATATATATTCACAGTTATTATGATGTAAAACCATTAAGGAAAAATAATGCATTTTTTAACTCTTGGTGTATCTTCGACTTCCTTCCAGACTCCTATAATTTTATGTTGTTCCACAGCTCAGAAACTAATTTGTGATATTTTTTCTTCCTTTCAGGAAAATAAAAAGTCTTATTATCTTTAAAAAGCACTTACCAAGAGATTTCACAGGTAATAATTTTAGCCTACTGCGGTATGAGTAGACAGAATATGGTATGGGGTTTGGGACAGGAAAGAGGTCATGGCAGGTCAAGTGTCGCTGCACGAATCGCATAGTCCATGGGTCTTTCAATATGGAGGACGCACTCTAATACCTCAGTAGTCATTTGCAGTGCACTGCTGGGGAAAAAAAAAAAAAAAAACCTAATGATAATTTAGAACTGATGTAAAACAAAGTTAAGTGGAACTCCTAATAGAGATTTGGTGCTTAACTTCATTATATCTAATCTAATTGTTCTGATAAACCAATAGGTTAAGCATTGTTACTACTTTAGATGAGGACCCTGAGATTTTGAGGGGTAAAACACTATCCTCATTCATTAATTAGGTGCAAAGTAAAAATTAGCATGGAAGTCTGCTTGATTCATTCCTACTCTTTTCTCCTGAGAGCTGGACTATCTTCCTGTTCTCAACTCCTATCTCTCTTTTTTTTTTTTTAATAAGTCCTTGAAAATTAGTGTTTCCTAAAGACTACTCCATTGAAAAATCGTTTCTAAGGAATGTTGAAAAGAGTTTTTCTAAAGAAGTTATTTGAAGGAAAATGTTTAATTAATAATTATTAAAGATAAATAGTTTTTGTTTTTTAGCTTTAATATTTCTCAAAATATTTGGTATATAAATATGCTAAGGAATTGCCAAAAAATATAGAACGTCATTTAAATTAATCTCACATTTTTATGAGTATAAATCTTTTTTTTTGTTTTTGGGTGGAATATTCTGAGATCTGTGTACTAAGGAACATAATTTTCAGACTGCTCTTTTAAACCAAGGTTTTCCTAGAAAATGCTAGCTAATGATCAGCAATTTAGAAGACCGATTCCAGGATATCACCTTTATTTCCACTCTAGTGTTTAGTTATTATCAGAATTATGGTCTCAAACTTGCCACATTTTTAGAGAAACAGCAAAGAAAATGTGAATATAATTATAACTTCATATAAAATCAACAAGTCCCAATTAGTTGTAATGACAAATTCTAACATTCTTGAATGGAAAACACTAAATTCAAAATAGAATTAATATAGGCATTCTACCACATTGCTGACCATTGATGGATATTGATCTCAAAATTGTTATCATATATGGAAACCACTAGGCTGCATACCATCACTTCAGATTAACTTCATCAAAATATATTTGTTAATATGTGCAGTGTATGTCACACGTCAACTTTCAGTGATGTTTTGAAAATGCAATCACATATGTAAAAATATTTGAAAACAATAAGTAGCAACACTGGGGCAGCTACAGAATTAAAATTTATCTGGAAACTCACCTGTAAACCATGTTAATTTTCCATTGACAAAATTTCTCAAATTGGACAATAATGCTTTGATATCCCTCCCCCCAGTGTTTTCCATACTGCACTTAGTTATATTTTTTGCATCAGGTAGATTTGTATAGTTAAAGAGAAATCAAAATTAGCAGAATAAGTCAGTTAATCTCTTGAATTATCAATAACCACTTGTTATTAATAGTAATGTGCAAATACTTTGCTAATTCATACTTTCATCCCTTATGTCTATGATTCACTTTGTTCATGGCATATGCTATTTCTGTTATAATTCAAAGTATGTCACTTCAGCCAATCTGGGCAACAGTCTTGAAACACTGAAGGGATCAACATCATTCAAGAAGACAGTATACAGCAGGTCAGTAATTTAGGAAATGATTTTCTTTGTAGAGGGCTTCCCTGGTGACTTAGACTGTAAAGAATCTGCCTGCAATGCGGGAGATGGAGGTTTGATTCCCAGGTCTGGAAGATCCCCTGAAGAAGGAATGGCTATGCACTCCAGTATTCTTGCTAGACTATGTGATATTTCTTATTTGAAACAATCCTTATTTACTGTACAATGTATACAAATAATATTGGTTTTAAATTTGTGATTGTCTAAATTTCTAACCATGAGCTAAATTCATGGATATTTTAAGAATTATTAAGAGAAAGGTATTTATTTCAGACATAGCATCAACTAGAGGGGCCACTGACTTTCAAAGGATAGGTATAATTGTAATAATACTGAATAAAATATAATTGTATTAAATGGAACATGGGGATTGGGTGATACATGAAATGGCTACTGAAATGTAGTCTTTTTCTACACTTTTATTCAAGGCTTAAATTAAGCCAAGGTCATTTGTGATTGAGAGCTATTTGATTGTAGTTGGTATTCTCTAGGAAAAATTAATTGAGGGTCACCGTTTTATTCTGAGTAAAAAGCAGAACTAGACCTTCTGTATCTCTCAGCAGGATTCTGGGAAATCTTGTCTGAATCAGTCTATTTTGAAGCTATATTAACAGAGATTACGTTTTAGGACAAACTAGAATGGATTTGAACACTGACATGCTTTTCAAAAAATATATTTCCTACAGAAAAAAAAATACCTTGTATAAATTGTTTTCCCTGTGTTTTTTATCTCCTTCAGCAATACTTTTAATTTGGAATGGTGTTTGCCTCTTTTAGGCACACCTGAGTGTTTTCCTTTTTGATCTTTTGACATATTTTAATAAAGTTCTGTAATAAAAGGTACATTTTTCTATAATGAAGGTTAGATTTATTTTTCTTAAAATATAAAATATCTCTTTTTACCTTAGAAAATAACATACATTTTCTTAAAATAAAATGTTTAATTAGTAGTATTTTTTAAATATAGTGCAAGTGTACCAACCAGTGACAATTATCATATATTTGAACATTTTAATTACAAAACAAGAAGTGTGTGTATACATGCATGAACATATACACATGAGTATTAACCATTCAATGTAAAACATTACTTATCATCAATGGGTTA